>NC_039365.1:71279417-71286660 GCF_003573695.1 Papaver somniferum
GGCATGCCTTGGAGCGGAGATGTGGCTGGCACGGCATGCCATTGGCACATGTGGTGCGGCTGGCATGGTTGGCATGCCTTGGCGCGGAGATGTGGTTGGCACGGCATGCAATTGGCACTTGTGGTGCGGCTGGAATGGTTGGCATGCCTTGGCGCAGAGATGTGGCTGGCATGGCATGCCATTGGCACATGTGGTGCGGCTGGCATGGTTGGCATGCCTTGGCGCGGAGATGTGGAATTAAGGTTTAGCGTGTTGAAACCCTAATTAAATATGCGGTATGTGTGATTGGCACGCTTGGCTATCATGTACGGCTGGCATGTGTGGAGATGATGCCAGCGAGTACTGAGTGTTCTGTCGTGGAGTATAGCACATATATATATATATATATATATATATATAATAAAGGTACCCCGATAATTTTACGTAGGCGTGTTTGAATGGTTCAATAAATGTGTTAGTGGTGGTAGTGGCGTCATGTCAGATGCAAGGTTTTACGATTTTAACCCTAGGCTAAAACCCACCATCAACATTAAGTCCCCTGCTTAGCTCGGAACAAGGGAATTGTTGCGAGGTAAGCATAAGATGGTGACGGACGAGGATAGAAACGAAACGCAAGTCATGAAAAATGGTCAAGAAGATTCGTCTAACCTTTTTCGAGAAATAAGGAGAATCCGTGATCCTTGCATTTGGCGGCTTTGCGTAAATTCTGCTCATGGCACTGCAGGTTAGGTCGCGGAGTGGTAGAGACGATTGCTGGCCGGAATGCAGACTGTTGGTATCGGTTTGGAAGGGAGCCGTTAGCATTGTTCGGCTTGGAATGGAGCCGTCAACATTGGTCGGATTGAAATGGAGTCGTCAATATTGGTCGGCTTGGAATGGAGCCGTCAGCATTGGTCGGCTTGGAATGGAGCCGTCAGCATTGGTCGGCTTGGAATGGAGCCGCTTGTGTTGCGCGTCTTGGAGTTGAGCTATCTTGAGTTCCTCAGAAGGATGACGACTGGCTTCAGTTCCGTGGAAGGATGACGACCGGCTTCAGTTCCATGGAATGATGGCAACTTTTTCTAACTTAGGGTTTGGCATGCCGAAACCCTAATTAGCGCCCTTTACTAGAATCGCTGTATAATTCCCGTACGGACTCGGATTTTGACGGTACGCCCCTCCATTCTTAACAGAAAAGAATTTCCTATCTCTACTCGCGGGAATATTTAGGTTTTGAGCTCGTTCGGGAGGTGAAAACAGCTCGACAGTAAAATTCAGGAGGAATGTTGCGGGACCGAGGTGGCATAGTCGCGCCCAGTCACATATTCCCGTTCATGGAGCAAGAAGGAATCTTCATTTTGTTCAAACTCTAGAAACTCCGTCCGCATGAAAAGAGGTATCGACCCTCTTCTGTTGCTCGTCTGGATCTGTGCTTTCGTCTGCAATGTCTCTCCAGTGGATTCCAAAATTTACCAAAACTCTACTGAATTCTTGGGATGGATGGATGAAATATATGATCGGAAACGATCATGTCAGGGCTAATCTTGGAGATTGTTTTTGCGTTGTCGGTCCATCCTTGACTTTAGGTTGTTCAGTGTATGGACCTTCTGATGGCGATGATTGATATGTTGTGGATGATTGTATGGTAGAAATCTTCCAAGGACACAGGATGAAATAGATGAGTTGGGAGACACTTTGTTGCCGATGTGCTTCTATCAAGTCTTCAAGGAATTTTTTCCAAGAGACATCCTTCGAACTAGCTTCTGAATCTTGGACTATAGTATGAAATTAGATGCGGTGAGCAGTCCCAAATTATATTTCTGTTAGATCCGATGGTATGGCCGAATATGTGAATGTATCTTTGTGGCGTGCTTTTGGAGTTTTCGATGCACATGTACGGTTGAGAAATTCCCGCGGCTCGTAAAACTTCAGCAGTGATGATGTTGAAATCAGAAATAGCCAGGTTGAGGGGAGTGAAAGCGTCTCATGCTGGTAGTTCCCATGTGTAGCATACTTTCATCGCATCGCCTTGAATCCATGTCTACGGGATTTGATACAAGCTTATTGTACTCTTGTGGATGTGACGTTGGGATGCATATGGACGAAATATTCTGGATAACGAAGAGGCAGGAATGAGAGAGTTATGTTGTTTATCGTGGCTCCCTCTGTTTCTTCAAGAAAATGTTTCATCCGCGTCTCTGGAGTTATCTCATGAGTCTTTGATGGTCGTCGGGATGGACTGCGATGAGCAGTCCCCAGTCGCATTTTTCTTTAGTTTCTGAAGTTGTTATCCTCTGAGCAGGCTTGGGATCCGCCGCGGACTCGTAAAGTGTTGAAGGCGTCTTCTAGACAGAGAGGTGATGATATTATTGCGCTACACCCTTGAAGAGTAGATGACCTTGTTGTGGTTATGGCATTTTGGTTGACTGTGTCTTCTGAGCTTTGACAGTGAAAGGATTCTGTGTAGATCCTCAGTCCCCAAGTATGGTTTACATGTTTCCATCTTGTATGGTCAGTGGGTTGACCATGATAAAGACATCACCATCGTGCGTTCGTACTGGTGATTTTGTTACTTCTTCCACGTGAAACTAAAATATGGAGGAGTACGGGTTACCTTTATAGTGATTGTTGTTGCGGTGAAACTCTGGCTGGTATCAAAAAATGAGCGGCAACAATTCCTGGTAGCAAATGTAATCAGAAGAGACTACATTTTCATGGGAACAAAGTAGGTTGGCTAGAATTGTATGGGTATCCATGGAAGTAAAAGGATTGGATGGATGCATAAGCGAGCAAACTGTCCATAGTCACGAGTTTTGGCGGGATGGATCAAAAGGTGGACATGACTACGAAGATTGGCTGGCTGCGATCATGATCCTTGACATGGGGAGTGTGGTGGCACGACCCTTTGTAGGAAGGAGTGGTGTTGAAGCGTCTTCGGATCTTGGAGATGACGTTGAAACTTAAGGAGCCAAATGCTGCTTCGGATCCTGGAGCAGCTTATGGAGATAACGCTGAAGCGGAGCGGCTGCTGGAGCGAACGTTGAAGCAGAGCGGATGCTGAAGCGGATCCTCTGCTGGAGAATGTTGAAGCGAAACCACTTCCGGGGAGAACGTCGAAACGATGCCTTGAAACTCTCAGAGCCTTGACGGTTACAATGTTGAAGCCGGAGACTGCGTCACTCAGCGTTCTGTCAAACTCGACATCCCTCAAGTGAACAGTGGTTAGGAGTCCCCAGTTCCATCTATCGATCGTGCTTTCCAGGAGAGGTTGGGGTTTGGGAACGGCTTCTCTGGCTGGAAACAGCTGCTTTCCTGATGCAGTGCGGTTGAGGGATGCAAATATTTCTTGACGCACGCCTTGGAGAAATACAGAATCTCACATAACTGTTTCATCATATACTGCACGATTTTGTGGGCGAAGTCCCCGAAAATCATGCATCTCCTGACTGGAAAAGGGTCTCTGTGAATTCAGGAGGGTTGCTGATTTCCTTTGCCTCGATTTTGGAGAAGTCGTTCTTGATCTTTACGTGTGATGAAATTGGATTGCTGATTTTCTTCTACTGGGCGTTCAAGAGAAACGCGAGCCCCTTCATCTATAAATGCACGTCCTGCTGAAGTGCCTGCGCCGAATGTTAAAAGTATTCCTTGTCATCTCCATCTTGGGTTGACGTGACTCTTATGGTGGCCGCTCCATCAGTGTCTTGAGGAAATGGGTATCTCTTTCCGAGTTATAACTCATCTGTCTGAGCCTTACGAGAACATTTTGTCTTTCCATCAAATCAACAATGGTAAAAGGAAGCCAGCTTCTTCCGGCTCTTCCAGTATCTTGCCCTGATGGTGGAGTAGCAGCGTCTCTGGTGACAGTTGGAGCTGTCACACTTGAAGAAACGTTGGGGTGGCGGAAGCGGATCTGGATCTGGTGATCGTAGGTGTATCACTCAGAGATGGCGCGGTTTTGATCACGGAGTGCTGGAGCCATGACACTGTTTTGAAGGGTGAGGATGGCGCTGCTTTGGATGGTTGTGGAGCGGAGAAGATGGTGTTGGAAAGATGAAAGTTGTTAGTGCTGGAAGGATGCAAGCTGCTAGCGCTGGATTGGCTTGGAATGGGCGCTGGCTTGGATTTGGTATAGCGCAGACAGTTGGCTGGGCATGGTGCGGACTGTTGACTTGGCACGGCGCTGGCTTGGGTGGCGCGGATTGTTGGCATGGCTTGGACTGTTGGTCACCGTGAGGCTTGTTCTTGCGGGCCCAGTTGTCTCTTTCCATACGTAGCTCAAATAGGAAATCCTTTTCTTACTCAAATTCCAAAAATGTTATGTCTATAAAAGGGGTTGGCTCTCCTCTTCTTTTTTTTTGAAAGGCAAACAAAGCGCCTGGTTTATGGTTTTATTTGAATTGATAGATAACTATTATCTACGAGGGCTTTGGATTATTCTTTTGGAATGAATTGTTTAAGAATAATGTTGTTTTGGTTATGACTGTAAGTAGCACAAGTACCCAGGGAAATCTATGGAATTGTGAATGTTGTGCGACAGTAGAAAGCATGAAATGAAACATGGGAACAATATGGCTATCGGTTTTTATCATCTATGCGAAGATTTGAAGTAGTAGACCATGTATTTTTCCTAACAAGACTTACTCGGTTTTTTGGATCTCCTAACGGAACTGGATCTCCCGAGTGCAAGTCCGAGTTTTGTGGGAAGCGCCTCCTTGATCGCGAGAAGTCTCCAGTCACTCCTTGTCGTGTGATAGCTGATAATTGAGCCATTGATTCCCGAGAGGATTTTTTTTGCTTCTACCATCTTGAGATCGGTGTTTGAAAGATGAAATCAGGAATTGAAAGTTGATATTGTGACCGAGAGATTAATCTCCCACTGTGGTTGCTAATTGTTTGAGGGTGAAAACGGTTTCTGCTGATTTTGGTAACTTCGCGTGAGTGGGTGAGAAACGAGTCTAAACCCTAAACAATGTACTGCACGGGAGTACTTTAGATTCGAGAAATCAATCTGTACAAATCCGGCCTAAACCAAGAAATGGTTGTTCCAGACTTGCTTCGGTCACAAAGTGAAGGAGAAAGGTTGGTTTTGGGGAGGGAAGCGAAGAGAGTGTTGAGACCGGAATAGTTGATTCTGGAAGAGTACTTGTTTGACGACTTGTATTAGAAAGTGGAAAGCTAACAGATGGGAAAGCTAACAAATGATTTCTGAGTGTTGTATGATCCCGACCAAAACTTGTTGTCTGGTGAAAATAGGTGAGACCTATTTATACAAGTCGCAAGGAAACGTACCCTGGTCTCGTAAGAATTGAAACGGTTCGAGTAAATGAAAGGAAACGGTAACGGGTAACGCCTAGAATTGATGTTTCCATAATGAAGGAAACGTTTCACCATTACTCCTTGTATTTACTAACCGCCTCATTCTTATGACACTTTCTCGTAACGGGCGTAGTATACACCGCACGTTGTAAACCGCCAAACCAATTCCCTAATGAGCATCCCCCAGTTTGTGACATGTTTTGATGTCTCGAGTGTTTTCGTGGAAAAACGTGTAACATGTTGCTAGTGTGGCGTGGCCAAAGGAGTTGGCGTTTGTAGCCAAGTTGGTGTGTGACCAAAGAATAGGCATCGTAGTCAGGTTGATGCCGTGACCAGAGAGTTAGCATCGCAGCCAAGTTGGTGCCGTGACCAAGAGTTAGCATCGCAGCCAAGACATTTCACGAGTCGTTTGGTGGCAGGTTTGTACCGATGAGATCTGCATCTCATGAGGAATGGTAGCCGTAGATTGTTGCAACCCTTCGTTTGGCAACTAATGGCGTGGTTGCAGCGCTTGCATGCTCTTGGCACGGCCAAATTGGGGTTTCGGCGTCGTGGCTAAGAATTGGCGCCGTGGCCAAGAGATTGCCACAAATCGTTTGGTGACAAGTTTGTATGGCTGAAATTCGTATCTCAGGAGGAAAAGAAGTCGTTGATTGTTGCAACCCTTCGTCTGGTAACCAGCGGCATGGTTGCAGCACATGCATGCTCTTGGCACGACCAAATTAGGGTTTTGGCGTCGTGGCCAAGAGATTGTCGCAAATTGTTTGGTGGCGAGTTTGTATGGCTGAGATTTGCATCTCAGGAGGAAGGGTGTCCATTGATTGTTGCAACCCTTCTTTTGCAACCAACGACATGTGGTAGGGCCGGCATAGCTTTGGCATATTTTAGGCGCGACCAAAATTAGGGTTTTGGCAAAACCGTGATGTTTGGACTTGGGCCGGAAGTTGCTATGCGTTAGGTGGCGAACTTGGACTGAGATCTGCATCTCAGATGGAAGGGTAGCCGTTGATTGTTGCAACCCTTCATTTGGAAGCCAGCGGCATGTGGTGGCGCCGGCATGGCTTTGGCATATTTTTGGCGCGGCTAAAATTAGGGTTTTGGTAAAACCGTAATGTTTGGCCTTGAGCCGGAAGTTCCCATGCGTTAGGTGGCGAACTTGGACGGTAGAGATCTGCATCTCAGATGGAAGGGTAACCGTTGATTATTACAACCCTTCGTTTGGCAGCCAGCGGCATGTGGTAGGGCCGGCATGGCTTTGGCATATTTTAGGCGCGGCCAAAATTAGGGTTTTGGCAAAACCGTGATGTTTGGCCTTGGGGCGGAAGTTTCCATGCAATATGTGGAGAACTTGGACGTCTGAGATCTGCATCTCAGATGGAAGGGTATCCATTGATTGTTGCAACCCTTCATTTGGCAGCCAGCGGCATGTGGTAGGGCCGGCATGGCTTTGGCACAGTGGTGCGGCTGTCATGGTTAGCATGCCTTGGCGCGGAGATGTGCCAATGGCACGGCATGCCTTGGCACGCACGGCATTCCATTGGCACATGTGGCATGGTTGACATGCCTTGGCGCGGAGGTGTGGCTGGCACGGCATGCCATTGGCACATGTGGCGTGGCTGGCACGGCATGCCATTGGCACATGTGGTGCGGCTGGAATGGTTGGAAAGTTTTGGCGCGGAGATGTGGCTGGCACGGCATGCCATTGGCACATATGGCATGGTTGGCATGCCTTGGCGCGGAGGTGTGGCTGGCACGGCATGCCATTGGCACATGTGGTGCGGCTGGCATGGTTGGCATGCCTTGGCGCGGAGATGTGGTTGGCACGTCATTCCATTGGCACATGTGGTGCGGCTGGCATGGTTGGCATGCCTAGGCGCGGAGATGTGGCTGGCACGGCATGTCATTGGCACATGTGGTGCGGCTGGCATGGTTGGCATGCCTTGGCGCG
>NC_039365.1:71286878-71287098 GCF_003573695.1 Papaver somniferum
TGCCATTGGCACATGTGGTGCGGCTAGCATGGTTTGCATGCCTAAGCGCGAAGGTGTGGCTGGCACGGCATGCTATTGGCACATATGGTGCGACTGGCATGGTTGGCATGCCTTGGCGCGGAGATGTGGCTGGAACGACATGTCATTGGCACATGTGGTGCGGCTATCATGGTTGGCATGTCTTGGCGCAGAGGTGTGGATGGCACGGCATGTCATTGGC
>NC_039365.1:74987314-74993928 GCF_003573695.1 Papaver somniferum
CAAAAAAAAAATCAAAAAAAAAATCAAAAAAATAAAAAATATATATATATATCAAGTATTTATTTATTCCATGTTTTGTCATGTTAAAGACAATAGTTCTCTCTTGTTCCAAAAATAAAAGAGAGTAATCAATGTAAATAAGAGTCATGTAAAGAGTCATCTTTTTGTTGTAAATAGTCTTGTAATAAGCAAGGAGGGTGCAGCCATCGATGTATAACGCGGGTAAACTGAAATATCACCAACTCATTGGGTGAACATTCACAATTCTCGTAAAGCCGGACAGCTAGCTTGGCTTAGAATTCGGTTCTAAGCCAAGAAACTATCTCTTGGTGGTTAGTAGTCATAACTTCAGGTCATTCTAGACACATGTGTAGATACACTTTACACTCTTATCACATGTCTTTATTTGTTATCAGTGCTAGGATTGTGCCTTTGATAGCTAGATTGACATCTCCATTTTGCTGTGAGCTTAAACTGACTTGCACATGTCACATTTGATGGAATCTGAGCTTATATTTTGACCTAGAACTTTGTAGGTACGTTCTAAGCAAACCTTCACGAGACTTCACTCGTCCACTAGGGACACTTAGTGGTTTAAAAGGCTTAGTGCATACGCTAAATGCATTCGAGAGACCAGCGACAGTGGTATAGGTAGGATTTCCTTAGTTTTGTTTTACTTGAGGACAAGTAAAATTCAGGTTTGGGGGTATTTGATGAGTGCTAAAAAGTGCATATTTCTATATATTTTTCTTGGCATTTAACTCATCTTTTGTGCGTTAATTCTACATTTTATCCCATATTCTGTATTTTCATTGTTTTCAAGAATAAATATTTTTCTTAATTAATTTTGCATTTTTAGGTAATAAATAAAGTTAGATGAATTGCGGAGCGGAAAAGAGCAGAAAAGTAGTGAAAAGCCGGGAGGAATCACGCAAAGAAGCCGCGAAGAATGTTGTGCACAAGACCAAAAGGCTAGAAGTAGGCTTGAAGAGGAAGAGTTGTTCTTAAAGAAGATATGGGCTTGGCATACCCAAGGCCCAAAACCCTCACCCAAATCCATTTCCTATATCCATACCCGTTTCCCTTTCTAGCCGTCAGATTGGATCATCTCAGCATCCTACGGTCGCAGCATCGCCAGTACATCAAAGTCTGAAGCTCCTGTCTAACACTACAGCACCTAATTCCATCTTGAGCCGTCAGTTTCGTTGTATCAGGCATCCGACGGTGGATACCATCCTCTTCACTTGTAGCCGTTAGATCAATCTATCATTTCCGCATCCCACGGCTCAGCTTTGCGAATCATCGAGACTTGATGCATCCGCTCAACACCCAAACACCTAACACCTATACCCTTCAGCCAAACGCACCTTACCCAAATTCTCATCTTCCTCCTTCGAGCAGTCGAGCTCTGCTCCTGCCAACTCCACCCTCTCCGTCGCCTCAACCACCACCACTCCCCTCCAAAAGCCGTCAAATCCCCAAACACTAGAACTCATCACTACCACCTAATCCCCCATCATTCTAGCCTACTATTCTATCACTTTCTCCTCTTCACAGTTCCTGAAACCCTAGGAGAGAAAATGATGGAATAACTCGAGCTAGGGAAATTGTACCAGAAGAGTGAGCAGAAGAGGAAGAGGAAGAGTGGGTCAAGCTAATTGAGTGGATATCAGAAGTAGTTGGTAAGAATTTTTGATTTAATTTGTAAACCCTAATTTTAGAAATTAGGTATTTTGGGGGAATTGAAATTGGGTATAAATAGAAGGCTTGGGTGTTGTAGAAGGCATGCCTGGATTAACCAGAGCATCAGTAGAATAGTTTAAGTTTTTTTTAGTTTTGTTATTTCCATGAACTGTTAGCTTTGAGGGTTATCAATCTTTTCAATTCCATGATTCTCAATTCAAATGCATTGTTAATTTTAGCTGTTCTGAACTCCAACATGTATTTAATTTGAGTGTGTGATTGTTACAATTTATATCAATCTCCTGTTCATGTTTATGTTATGTTTTGTTCTTATGATTTGTTCTTAGGATAGTTTCATTAGCCCTAGCATTGTTATGTATCTTTTTTCTGAATGTTGAGTGAGTTTTCATTGCAACTTCATGCTGAATTCACATGCCTTTGACTAGTTGTACCTTAAAAAGACAACTAGTACTTTGGAAAGAACTATAGTTGTGTTTAACATTTCAATAAGAGAATGCATAGCATGGACTAGGGTGAAATCAAACCCCTTATTTCACTGATCTTCTTAATCCACAACTTCTTTCATCTTCATTTAGTTTGCTGTTTCATGTCCTGTTAGTGTCTTGTTTAATTCTGTTAGTTCAATTCACTGTTAGTTTTCATATCCTTGTTTAGTTAGTTCACAGCTTAGGAAAGTAGGAAAGCTTCAATCACACACACCTAGTCTCTGTGGATTCGACCCGTACTTGTGCACTCACTGCAACAACACCGTGCACTTGCGGTATCACTGTAGGCATCCATTTATTCTTATTTCTTACATCCTTAAAAGCCTACCACTGAGCCCGTTTTTATAGACATTCATATGGAGCCCAAAGGGGCACCCCAAACAAATCTAGTTGTGTAGAACAAAACCTTAGAAACCCTAGATAAGGTTGTCCTCAATTTTTTTATTTATCTAATCTAGTGCAGATCTCTTATATTTGTGTCAGCTCTATTTAGTGTTGTTGACCCACAATTGTTTCGGCTATTGGTACGTGATTATGAAAGGTGACTAGTCGTTTTGTGGTATTTGAAGAATGTCTGAAGACTTTAAATTTAACATTTATTGGTATTGATTATGAAAGGTGACTAGCTATTTTGTGGTATTTGATGTCTGGCTGAAGACTTTAAACTTAACACTTATTGGGAGGTAACTCATGCTCATGCCAAACGGTAATATCCTTCCTTATCTCATTTTCTTCAAGTGGTAACAATTTCTCCTTGTTTATGCTTTTAAGTTTATTTTTAGAACATTGAGGACAATGTTAGATTTAAGTTTGGGGTAAGGGAGAAACTTCTAGTGTCACATAGTATCCAGTTAGCTAAGTTACATACTATTTTTCACCGAAAAGATGGAAATTAGAATTGCTAGGGATAACATTCTAGTGAGATATTAGAGAAAAAGACATTGAGATCATTGACAATCATTAGAGAACATGTACCTTTTTGAGGGTAATCGTGATGGACCTAACCATCCATAATGGACAGATAATTCAGTCAAAAGGAAATGCCAGAAAGACAAAGCAACCTCACAATGTAGTCTTAGTTACTGGATTACGACTCTCTCTCAGTAGAAACTTATAATCATCAACAAGCGGAGCGACATCAAAATCTATGAAGAAAGTTGAAGACGTTTAAAGTTTATAAGCAACAATAGAAAGAAAACCAAAATTCAAAATCAAAGTTTAAGATTTAGTTATTAGAGCAAAGAAAATCAAACGATGTAAGTTGTTGAAGCTCATGATACCAAGATATTACAAGTTGCGAAGATCCAATTGATAAAGTCCTTGTCTCATGGCCACGTAAATATTAGTCTTGTTATTACTATGTTTCAAAAAAAAAATGAAAATGAAAAATAAAAAAAAAATGAAAATAATTAAAAAAAAATGTACATTTAAATTTTGTTGTTAGTTTTGTTCAACAAGGCCATAGGGAATTAGAAATCTATAGAGAAGTTTCAAGCAAGGAATCGAAGAGAAGAGTTAATTTTCAAGGTTCTACGAAGTTCAAGAGTTTATCATCAATAGTTGAAGCCGAAGAAGACATTGTTTCTACTGAGCACTATGAGAGAGTCAAAGAGAGATGCATATTGGTTGCTTTGTTAGTCCGCTTTCCATCTAGAACAAGATCTTCTAACACTGGTTCAACTCATCACACGTAATTTGTCCATCTGTGTAGCAGATGTCCCTCTCATCTCTATCTCTCCCCTAATCTTATCCAACTGTAAAGCAGATGCATCTCATAATGTTTATCTAGCTTTGTAGCAGATATCTCTTTATCTAGCAGTATAGCGGATGTGTCTTGATAGACACATTTTTGTGTCTAATTTGATCTCAATACTATATATTGTTGGCACTCGATTTCGTATTTACTATGGTGTTTTATGTGTTTGTAGGTATTTTTGGGCAATAAATTTTTTGGAGAAATCGGCTCAAAAAGTTGATAAAGGCACCCGGAGGACGCCTACTATTCGGACCCCAGTTTTGGATAAGGGGCTCCTCAGTCGATAAGGGGCACTCTACTGCTATTTACCCCCCACTTCTATTCACACACCCACAACTATTAGGGGGAGGCCATCTTCTCCAATTCAAATTTTGAATTAGGCGGGAAAGTTTGTGCAACAAAGTTAGATTTAGGGTTTGGTTTTTGAGCGAGTTTGAAGGAGATTCAATCACAAAATTTCATTGGGCTGGACTTAATTAAGATAAACAGGGAATGTATGGGTGTTGGATTAGATCAATCTTGGTCGAGTCATTGTTTGAAGCTAAAACAGGGAACCAAAAGTGCAGCCATCTCCGTAACCATATGGGGACAATTTGGACGTGTTTTTGATCGATTTCTTCACGGATTTGGTTTTCTCTAGGTCTGTTAGGACAACACAGGCGTGGCAAGAGATTTGTAAACGGGAAGATTGCACGTAATCTCGGTAAAACAGGAAGGTACAATATCCTTTTTTATTTTTGTATTACGGGAAGTTACATGTTATTCAGGGGAAGATATCGTTCCTGCTGATTTGCTTCTATAAAAAGTGGATAGATTTTTGGGAAATAATACAACCAATAGACGCGTAGAAGTGATAAAATAGGAAAAAAATCCGTGGCTTGGAAAGAAAGAAAAGGGAGGTATTTTTGGAGATTTCGTGGAGATTTAATGAACCTGTTGCGTATATAAAGGATGGTAAGGAGTCATAGGAGGCTATCGAGACTTTGGGGGACCAACAGAGGCATAGAAGAGAAGAAAATCGAGTTGCAGAAATTATTTTTCTGCTGGAGTAGAGGAAGAACACGAAGAACATACTACACCCTAGAGCAGTCGTTTATTCTACATCAGTTTATTATTATCGTTTCCTGTAACAGTGCAATTGCAACACCTATAAACTGTTGCGAATATCTGTATTAGCACTTTTCTCTTCTTTTTCACCTATTTGGGATATGAACACCTATTTTGAGCACGTGAATAATATGAGGAGCTAAACCCCTTAGCTGAGGCGACGGAGGAAGCTATTTTTCCAACAATCACGTGGTAACAATATTTAGTTAATTTATGCAATTCTTTTTATGATTATTTGCATTGAATCAAAATTGAAATAATGATTTTTATTGACTTGTTGTGTTTTCACTTGATGGTGCATGCTTAGCTTAGGGCTATTGATGTTCCATGTTTGAGATTAACAACTAGTATTTTGAAAATCTACCATTGGCAATATTTTAGAATCACAATTTCTTTTGGAGCTATATTGTCTAGAATTGCATGATAAGTATTAATATTGAATCCCATAAAAAATTGGAACATAGTGGAATCCATAGTCTCAATTTTCTCTAAATTCTTGATAACAACTTCAATTTAGTTTTCTTTATTTTTAGTTTTCGAAACTTAAGTCTAAAATCGAATCTCTACAAGTCTGAGAAACGAACTTTATTACCACTTTCTACAACAACTTTCAAAACCCATCATGTCTCCACTTTTCTTTATTCAGCTTTTGAGCGGATACCTTTAATTTCTTTGGAATTCTAGTTACTTGGCGATAGGTTGAGAATATGTTTGTCCCCAAAGCTCTTTGGATACTTGTGACCAATTTAGAAGTAAAGGTTTTGTGGGTACACCTCTTGTAAACCCTCCCGAGACTATAACTCGGCCACTAGAGCCACCTAGGAGTTTAAAGGCTTGTTGCACACGCTAACTGCAATCGCGATGCCTGCGACAGTGAGTTAGGATTTTATTTTCTAGATTAGATTTGCTCGGGACTAGCAAATAATAAGTTTGGGGGTATTTGATAGACACATTTACGTGTCTATTTTGTTCTCAATTCTCTGTAATGTTAGTACTCGATTTTGTGCTTATTTTCCTATTTTGTGTATTTGTAGGTATTTTTGGAAAATAAAGCTCGATGGACTAAAATGTGAAATTCTACTCGCAAAAAGAAGTAAATGAAGTGGGTTAGGCCCAAAAGGAAACATGAAGAATTATTGGGCAATCATTTGGATATGGGAGTGTGGTAAGCAAGCCACAAAGTGTGTATAAGTGTGTCATATCATGTGTGGAAATGTGAAGACCATATGCAAGATATTAATAATTAAAGAATATTTGAAGATATGTGGTTTAATGAAGAAAATAAGCAAAATAAAGAAGGAAATCAAGATATTAGTCCTTATGGTTGGAATTAATTAAAAATGATATATTTCCCAAATAAAGAATATTCTGACTGCAGTATTTGACACGTGGCATATTTTTATTGGAGGATTTTGTATTGTTATGACACATGGCGCCACTCCATTGGCCAAAAAATAAAAAATGACATCATTTCATGTAGAAAATTATGGAAGGATTTCGGAATCCCCACTATAAAAGGAGTCATATGGAATCATTTTTTTTTGGGGGGGGGGGGGGGGGGG
>NC_039365.1:74994036-75002498 GCF_003573695.1 Papaver somniferum
GGGGGGAGCTTTTCTTCTAAGAGATTGAGAAAAATAGTGAGAGTATTATTTCATATTTCTTGTAATTGAGCAATGCAATTTGTGAGTGGGAATCAATAATTTTTGTATCTTTTTCACATTGAATCAATAAATATGATGCTACCTATTTTTTCTATAGCGTTCATTTACAACATGAGGAGCTAAACCACATCACTGGGATGACGGAGAAAGCCAATGTTCATCAATGTGCGTTCATTTACAACATGAGGAGCTAAACCACATCACTGGGATGACAGAGAAAGCCATCAATGTGGTAATTTTATTAATTTCTTTTTAAGACTTTTGCATTAATATAATTTGAATTATGATTTTAAATTAATTAGTTGTGATTTAGTTTGATGGGTTATGCTTAGCTTAAGTGTTTTGATAACTCATGCTTACAATTTACCTTTAATGTTTTATAAAATCTATCTTGGAAAAGATTAAGAGTCAATAATTGTTATTTTTTTGGAGCTATAATTGTTTGAGAATTAATATATGAACCATAAAACATGAGCTTGGTGGAATCCTGATTCCCAGTAATCTCTCAATATTGTCATTCTCTTTTATTTTATTTGCTAGTTTTAGTATTTTCTTTCATTAAGTCTAAAATCAATATCTTCCCAAGTACGAGCAACGAACCTTCTATTTACCGCTATAAAAACTACATCAAAGCGCGACCGATAGATGTAACCGGGGACTCCTAACCATCGCTTACGTGAAGGATGTCTAGTTTGACAGCACATTGATTGACGCGACCTTTGATTTCAATATTGTCACCATCAAGACGCTGAGAGCTGCAAAGATTTCAAAACAGGAAGCTGTCCATCGCCCAACCATAGTCAAAAGCTCAGAAGGAGAACCCAGAGACGCTCACGGGTACATCAATCTCGAAATCAAGGTGGGAGATACTCTAACACACACCAAATTTCATGTGGTTAAAGAGTACCCGAATTATGATATGATCCTGGGGCGCTCATGGATATACGATAACAAAGCAAAGCTAGGACTACGCCCTTTGCCAATGTCTATACCTGAAAGGGTCTCCAACAGGCCGTTCAATCCTGAGGACTATTTGTTGCCGTATCAACAACTTGCGAATGTGACACAACTGCCTGGAGAGAGCGCATCAACATTTGTTCGCAGATTCAGGACACATGTAAGTCTTATTGAACAACCATTTTTGCAAACAATCACTCCTCCTTCCGACAAGGCTTGGGGACTCGATTCGACTGTCAACCCATCCGTAGTTCTTCATTTTGATGTAAATCAATCCCCGTCTTGAAACTTTGATGTATTCTTTCTTGGACGACTCCTCAATTACAGGAACGGTTAGGTGACACACAAGCGAGATGAGCGAAGTCAGTAGTTGATTTCGGGAAGGTCAACCTGCTCCAAGAATCTAAAACTCAAAGAAAGGCGTTAGGAGATATACGAGCGGAGGCATTTCCTACTTGTGAGATGTGAATTGAATGCTGGTCCTTTCAAGCATTTTATCAAGAGTTTAGAAGCTGTCGCAGTTAAAGATAAGAAATCTAGGAAAGCAATGGCGCAACGCCCAAACCCATTCCAAGTTGGAGATATGGTAGTTGTGGCTCAACCTGCTCCGTCCGATTCCACATGAAGGATAGACGAGCCGTACCTAGTGGCGGAAATTATTTTGGGAGGTTAGTGCAGGCTCATCAATACTGACAAGCTATAAGGCGTAGTAATACACGCCCAGTGGCTCAAACCCTTAAATACCTAAGATGTCGCGCCACCCTCTCCTTCAAAATTCCTTTTAGTGTTTCCTTTAGCAATTTCCCTTTTCATACAATAATTGTAATCCTCCAAAATGATTGCAATGCTTGCATTCATAATTAGGGTTTCAATTTGTCAGTTAATCAAGTATCATTTCCCTTTTAGAAATCTCTTTACTCCTGAATCATCTCAAGGAAAAGTCGAGTAAACCCAAACCCTCACAAAATCATTACCCATTAATTCGAAACAATAAAAAATCAAACCATGCAAGAGATGTCTCATATCTTTTAAAATACCGAAGAGGGGAATATGTAAAGGAAAAGAAAGCATAAGATCATCAAGCAGCGGAACATTCTTTTTGGAACAAGCATCTTTCACTTCCGAAGAGCAGCCTCCTTCAACCTTCGCCTGACGAGATTCCTAAAAGAAGTTTTGTTGTCTGCAGTTTTCCGGATTTTTGGAATCCCCTTCACGGAACCAAGAAGCAATGAATTTGAAGTCAGCCCACATAACACTCCCTGGTTGCAACTACTTCTTCAGAAATGGTACATTGAATCACATTACACGTGACATTAATTGGAGATGAAGCCTCCTCATCTAACAAACATGGATTTTAGATTTCTTAGTCTGTGGTAATGCGTCCATGCTTCTACACACCTGGATTTTGGATTTCTTAAGTCGTGACAATGCGTCCATGCTTCTACATGCCTATCCGGCACACCAAAAATATTCAAGAAGCATGTAGTCTGCATCGGGTATTATCAAATAGAAGAATGGGAAGAACTCGTTTTCGAAATCAAGGGTTAATGGCGCCCTCACTGGAGTTCTCTCTAGAAGCCGATTCAATGTTCTCTCCAGAAGCTGCATGGATGTTCT
This sequence comes from Papaver somniferum, assembly GCF_003573695.1. Lineage (NCBI taxonomy): Eukaryota > Viridiplantae > Streptophyta > Magnoliopsida > Ranunculales > Papaveraceae > Papaver > Papaver somniferum. The sequence continues at coordinate 74,996,671 of NC_039365.1, forward strand.
CTCTAGAAGTCGCTTTAACGTTCTCTCCAGAAGCTGCCTCGATGTTCTCTCTAGAAGTCGCTTCAACGTTCTCTACAGAAGCCGCTTCAACGTTCTCCCAAGAAGACGCTTCCATGTCCTCTCCAAAAGCCGAAGCCGTTTCAAAGACTTAGCAAGCCGCATAGACCAATCGCATTATGTCTGCCACATCACCGACAAAGTCAGATTCGGTGTTTCTAGATTTCCAATTTCCTATGGAAGGGGTGCATGAGATGCCAAAAGTTTGGATACAATACAGATCTATCAAATACGACTCCCGTTCATTGATCAACAAATGACGAATCCAAAATATTGCCGCCTTCATCAATTCGTCGACCACCTTACATCTTTCAGTAAAAAATAGGCTCAGGATAATTACACCTGGGGACTGCCAGCATGATATGCCTTCGCGTCCCTCAACTAGGTTGTTTCCGGTATCAACATCATCACTGACAAAGCTTTACGAGCCGTAGAATTTCCCAACATGAAGCCGTGCACGTGCATCAAAGATTCCAAAAGTACGCCGCAAAGATATTTTCACATACCCATCCATGACATCGGATCTAAAGTATAACTAGGGACTGCTCAATCGCATCCTATTCCATACAACAATCCAAGGTTCAGAAAATGGTTGAAAGGATGTCGCTTGTAACGAAGTCCTTGAAAACTTGATAGCAGCGCGCCGGCAACAGAACACCTCTCATCCCATTTACTTCACTCAAAGACTCCGGAAGATTTTGCCCATATAAGCATTCCAAGCATTTCATCATCGCAATCAGAAGGGAAAGAATGGGCCGATGAAATAAAGAGTCAGGATGAAAGCAGTTCCATTCCAGTCAATGCTCAAGAGTTTAAAAAATATTTTAGTTGTGACTCAGCGGTACAGACTCCAAGCAACTTAAAGCCAAGGCCTCTTGTAATCGACCGCAATGAAGTTTAGCAAATTTCGAAATCTACCTGGAGGAAATTGACGTATGATAGGAGGACGATTACTGCGTGCTTTGATACTTCGTTAAACATATCTTGCTCAAAGACCTAGACTGCCTTTATCCTGGTAACATCTATCTACCTTGCCTCATAAGTTTTATCTTTATTTGTCACCATCTAGTGCTTACCCCGCAACAATGTCACTGTTACGTACTAAGCAGGGGACTTAATGTTGATGGTGGTTTTTAGTTCAGGGATAAAATTGTAAAACCTTGTATTTAATGCGCCGTCATTCTGCAAAGAAGATTGAGCCATTTAAAAGTAATGAGTGCCCAAGCTTCTTTACTTACATATGTATTGAGCAAATCAGCATATTTATATGAAATTTATTCAGAATGGCGTTTAGCAACAACCCCAGATATTCTGTAAATTTCTGAGTATTTACTCTATGCCATGTTCCCCAATTGAACTCTTAATATTGACATGACATGCCGACTAATGCTCTCTCCAGACGAGTAGCATGAATCTCCCGAAGTGTCAGGATTAAGATGCTTGTGGAAGTACTCAATCAGAGGCACGCAAAGTTATGCTGCCTTTTGATATTAAATTAGTGATTTTTTGTATCATTATGCAAAATTGACCCAAAATTGATTGATTTTGCGGCAACCCGCAAAATTCAATTTTTTAACCTAATTTATCAATTTGCAAAAAATTAGGTTTTTGCACCCTACGCAATATCTCGAACTCTATTGGTGATAGTCCCCGGCAACGGCGCCAAAAACTTGGCAGGCCTCGAAAGGGTATAGAAATTGAGCGCAAATAAAAACGGGGGCCTACAGTAATACCGCAAGTGCACGGTCGTCAGTTGTAGCTCGTGCAAGTACGGGTCGATCCACAGAGATCGGGTGTGTTTTGGAAGTGTTTTAGCTAATTGGGTTCCTAAATTGTTGTTGGGTTTTGAAGCCTTTTGGCTTAAATTGGGCTTTGAGTGCTAATGGGTTTGTTCACAATAAAAGGAACTGAGCATGGGCTCAGTTTGGTCTTTGAAGTGCAAATGGGCTTAGGCCTTAAACTTAGGCTTTTGATTAAGCCTGAATTGGATTGGGCCTTAATGAATTTGGGCTTTGGTCTTAAACAACTGGGCTTTGGTTAAGCCCACAGTTGACTGAATTGGGCTTCAGTTTGAATTGAGCTTTGGACTTGATAGTGGACCAGATTGGGCTCAGCTGGCTTTGGCAGGCAGCAGGAGCTGGACTTGGCTTGGCAGGTGCAAGTAGTAGCTTGCTTGACAGCAACAGACAAGGCAGCAGCAGTTGCAGAGGCAGCTGCAGTGTAGCAGAAAGGAAGGCAACAGCAGCAGCTGTAGCAAACTGCACAAGCACAGCAGCTGCAGGGAGAGACAGCAGGGGAAAGCAATGTAGCAGTGCAGCAGAGGCAATGCAAGTGCAGCAAAGCAGTGTTGCAAAGCAGTGCAAGTGCACAGCAGGAGAAAACAGCAGTAAAGGCCTAAGCCACAGAAAACAGTGCAAGTAACAGTACAAGCCAAAGGAAAACAACACAGTGCAAAAACAAGGAACAAAGCAAATGAAAACTAAACAGCAACAAAACAATGAACAAAAGCAAAACAAAACAAGATGAACCAAGGCCTAAGGCCAAGGGCAGGGTTGATAAAGAAACTGACAAGAAGCAATACTAAGGCAAGAATACAGGCATTCCTATAGAATGGGTTGAAAACTAGCTTGCTATAAGCACTAGCTTCTCCCAATGCACAATCAACACTGCAACCTAAGCATACACAGGGAATGGCAAGAAAATCAGCTTGCTTTAAGCACTGATTTCTTCCATTACACAATCAGCAAAAAGCTTCTAAGAAATCTAGCCTAGCATTCCTTCAAATGACAGTGAATTAAACATGACAGTGCACAAACATTACATGGCAGTGAGCATAAATAACATTACACACTAAACAGGAATTAACAGAACATGAACATTAACTATAAATAACAGGAGACAAGCATAACAGGAATACAACATGAACATGAAACTGAACTTCTAAACACTACAAACATCACAACTGAAATTGACAAGATTTTATAACACTTAAAATTTAACTGTGGACTAAAGTTGAACTAAAATTAACAGGACATGAAAGTCCTGGATGTTGGCTAACCCAAACATAGTTTTTACACACATCCCTCACCACATATTTATACCCAATTACATCATTAGGGCTTTCCCCCAATTTTCCCCCAAAATCAGTGAAATTAGGTTTTGCAAATTACCTAATTTTATGGCACAATTCCTCCCATGTGCGACGACCCATCCTTCCTTGTCATCTTCTCTTGCTTCCCATACCTCCAATTGCTCTGTATCATCAACTAATTTCACCAACTCACTCTTAGGGTTCAGTGGTGAGAGAATGGGCGAAATTAATTGTTTGATAGAGATTAGAACGTGATATAGGTGATGGGTCGAGTGTGTATGATGATTTGAGAAGAGATGGTGGTGGTTGTGGTGATTGAGAAGGAGTTGGTGGCGGAGCAGGTGGTGGTGATGGCGACAGCAGGGTGATGGTTCTGCAGAGGGGTGGGTGGAGGAGAAGGCTCGATTGAGTTTGGGGTTAAATGGTTCGGTTGCTAGGGTGTTAGGCGGGTCCATCGAGTTCGATGTTTCGTGAGATGGGCCGCGAGATGCGAAGCTGGTAGGTAGATCGGACGGCGATGTGAAGTGAAGCTTGTAGCGACCGCTAGATTATATAATACAACAAAATCAACGATGCCAGATGGAGTTAGGTGTTGTAGTGTTAGGCGGAGATATCAATTTTCGATGCACAGCAAGGGAGCGACCGTTGGATTCAACTACCATCTAATCTGAAGGCTTGGAATTTCAGCGCTGTGGTGCTTGGCAGAGACATCAGATTTTGATGCTCAGCAAGGAGCGACCGTCGGATGCTTCTGAGAAATGATCTGATGGCTGAGAACGGAGGCGCTTTTGTGTGTAGAAAATGAGGTTGTGCGCACCATTCTTCGCGGCTTCCTTGCGTAATTTCTCCCGTCTTTTCACTACTTTTCTGCTCTTTTCGCTCCGCGACTCATCCGAACTTTATTTATTACCTAAAAATGCAAAATTAATTAATAAAAATATTTATTCTTGAAAACAATGAAAATACAGAATATGGGATAAAATATAGAATTAATGCATAAAAGATGAGTTAAAATGCCAACAAAAAGGGATAAATATATACAATATTTGGCACTCATCAAATACCCCCAAACCTGAATTTTACTTGTCCTCAAGTAAAACAAAACTAAGGAAATCCTAACTATACCACTGTCGCTGGTCTCTCGAATGCAGTTAGCGTATGCACTAAGCCTTTTAAACCACTAAGTGTCCCTAGTGGACGAGTTGAAGTCTCGTGAAGGTTTACCAGAGGTGTGCCTACAAAACCTAAGGACAAAATATAAGCTCAGATTCCATCAAATGTGACATGTGCAAGTCAGTTAAGCTCACAGCAAAATGGAGATGTCAATCTAGCTATCGAAGGCACAATCCTAGCACTGATAACAAATAAAGACATGTGATAAGAGTGTAAAGTGTATCTACACATGTGTAAAGAAAGATCTGAAGTTATGACTACTAATCACCAAGAGATAGTTTCTCAGGCTAAGAACCAAGGTCGAAATCTAGCTAGCTGTCCGGACTTTACGAGAATTGTGAATGAGTTGGAGGTATTTCACAATTACTCGCGTTGTACATCAACGGCATACACCCTCCTTGCTTATTACAATGAAACAACAAAATGACTCTTTACATGACTCTTATTTACATTGATTACTCTCTTTTTATTTTTGGAATAAGAGAGGATGGAATTGATAAATACTTGATTTTTTTTTATTTATTTATTTATTTTTTTTTGTATTTTTCTGAATGTATACATCGTTTTTTTTTTTAGAACAAGGAAACACTTTTGATACAAATACAAAAGGAAACAAAAGATTACATGACACTTTGCAAGAGGTAGCCCTTTTTGATGCACCCAGTTAAATTCGATGGTTGTCTTTCTTAATGTAACCTCCACCTTCTATCCCAACCAACCAAAGAACAAGCTAGTCAAGTTTCGTTCAGTATTCTAAAGTGATTGGCAATCGTAACTTCCTATCAAACACCTTGAAGATCGAGGCCATACATGTATTGGTAGATCGTGCGCGTGCAAATTTCTTATCACTATGTGAATTGTGCTAGAATCAGAGTGCCTAAATATCTAGACTAAGACTCCTAATAAAAATACATATTTGCACAAGAGTCAACATTTCAAGGTAAATGAGCTCCATTTTTATGATTTTTCTAATTTTTTAATTTTTTTTGAATTTGATTTTTCAATTTTTTTTGGAATTTTTCAATTTTTTCAAAAAAGAAGAAGGAGTTCGTTTTCAATTATGGCAAATTATCATGGTATCTACTCTATACCCCCAAACCTAAACTAAACATTGTCCTCAATGTTTCAAAATATGGAAAGAATTAAAATGCAACATATGGAAAGGGACATGCTGAGTAGAGTAAAAGGAGAGAGAATACCCGATTTCGGCGAAAGCAGAATTAAAACTCCGTTATTCAAGGCAAAAAAAAATCCAACATATTTCAGCCGAGATCATATTGGATTAGAAAAATATATACAAAAGGAATAAAAAGGGTTATAAGAAATTGTATCTACTGGATTATATACAAAAAATTCACCATACACTAACAATCTAAAGAGTTGAGGATCAACCCAAAAGAAAAAGTGTAGAGACATGGAAAGTTTCAAAACACTAAAATTGGACTTAAATGGGAGAAAAATAAAACTTTTTTTTTTTTTTTTTTTTTTTTTTTTTTTTTTTTTTTTT
>NC_039365.1:75002690-75009174 GCF_003573695.1 Papaver somniferum
AATTTGGCCCAGTTGGTTAAGGCCCGACGTTTGTTTTAAAACTTTGGTTTCGAGGTCCACTCTTGAGTGGAAGCAAGTCCACAATCAGTTATAAGCTTAGCTGGGTTTAAACCCAGAGTCCAAAATACAAGTCCAATGGAAGAATTTAAACAAGCCCACACAAAATAAATACAAGCCCACAAATAAATTATTACAAACCCAAAATAGAAAAATAAAAAGCCCAAAAAAATTGGGTTAATTATTACAAGCCCACAATTAAAGAAATTTGGAAGCCCACAGGTTGGGTTCTCTCAATGAATGGGTTTAGGCTTACCTTTTTAGCACAGCCCAGCTGCTCTGATATTGTTGCAAAAACCCAGTTGGGTTTTGGTTCTTTTCCTTGGTGGCGTCCCAGCAGAGGAAAAACAGGTTCAGAATCAGCAGGTCCAACAGCAAATGAAATGAAGCAGATGCAGAAGCAAATGCTATGAAATGAAATGCAAAATAGCTAAAGAAAAACACAGATAAAACACAGCACCAATCCCCGGCAGCGGCGCCAAAAACTTGATAGTCCCCGGCAACGGCGCCAAAAACTTGGCAGGCCTCGAAAGGGTATAGAAATTGAGCGCAAATAAAAACGGGGGCCTACAGTAATACCGCAAGTGCACGGTCGTCAGTTGTAGCTCGTGCAAGTACGGGTCGATCCATAGAGATCGGGTGTGTTTTGGAAGTGTTTTAGCTAATTGGGTCCTAAATTGTTGTTGGGTTTTGAAGCCTTTTGGCTTAAATTGGGCTTTGAGTGCTAATGGGTTTGTTCACAATAAAAGGAACTGAGCATGGGCTCAGTTTGGTCTTTGAAGTGCAAATGGGCTTAGGCCTTAAACTTAGGCTTTTGATTAAGCCTGAATTGGATTGGGCCTTAATGAATTTGGGCTTTGGTCTTAAACAACTGGGCTTTGGTTAAGCCCACAGTTGACTGAATTGGGCTTCAGTTTGAATTGAGCTTTGGACTTGATAGTGGACCAGATTGGGCTCAGCTGGCTTTGGCAGGCAGCAGGAGCTGGACTTGGCTTGGCAGGTGCAAGTAGTAGCTTGCTTGACAGCAACAGACAAGGCAGCAGCAGTTGCAGAGGCAGCTGCAGTGTAGCAGAAAGGAAGGCAACAGCAGCAGCTGTAGCAAACTTCACAAGCACAGCAGCTGCAGGGAGAGACAGCAGGGGAAAGCAATGTAGCAGTGCAGCAGAGGCAATGCAAGTGCAGCAAAGCAGTGTTGCAAAGCAGTGCAAGTGCACAGCAGGAGAAAACAGCAGTAAAGGCCTAAGCCACAGAAAACAGTGCAAGTAACAGTACAAGCCAAAGGAAAACAACACAGTGCAAAAACAAGGAACAAAGCAAATGAAAACTAAACAGCAACAAAACAATGAACAAAAGCAAAACAAAACAAGATGAACCAAGGCCTAAGGCCAAGGGCAGGGTTGATAAAGAAACTGACAAGAAGCAATACTAAGGCAAGAATACAGGCATTCCTATAGAATGGGTTGAAAACTAGCTTGCTATAAGCACTAGCTTCTCCCAATGCACAATCAACACTGCAACCTAAGCATACACAGGGAATGGCAAGAAAATCAGCTTGCTTTAAGCACTGATTTCTTCCATTACACAATCAGCAAAAAGCTTCTAAGAAATCTAGCCTAGCATTCCTTCAAATGACAGTGAATTAAACATGACAGTGCACAAACATTACATGGCAGTGAGCATAAATAACATTACACACTAAACAGGAATTAACAGAACATGAACATTAACTATAAATAACAGGAGACAAGCATAACAGGAATACAACATGAACATGAAACTGAACTTCTAAACACTACAAACATCACAACTGAAATTGACAAGATTTTATAACACTTAAAATTTAACTGTGGACTAAAGTTGAACTAAAATTAACAGGACATGAAAGTCCTGGATGTTGGCTAACCCAAACATAGTTTTTACACACATCCCTCACCACATATTTATACCCAATTACATCATTAGGGCTTTCCCCCAATTTTCCCCCAAAATCAGTGAAATTAGGTTTTGCAAATTACCTAATTTTATGGCACAATTCCTCCCATGTGCGACGACCCATCCTTCCTTGTCATCTTCTCTTGCTTCCCATACCTCCAATTGCTCTGTATCATCAACTAATTTCACCAACTCACTCTTAGGGTTCAGTGGTGAGAGAATGGGCGAAATTAATTGTTTGATAGAGATTAGAACGTGATATAGGTGATGGGTCGAGTGTGTATGATGATTTGAGAAGAGATGGTGGTGGTTGTGGTGATTGAGAAGGAGTTGGTGGCGGAGCAGGTGGTGGTGATGGCGACAGCAGGGTGATGGTTCTGCAGAGGGGTGGGTGGAGGAGAAGGCTCGATTGAGTTTGGGGTTAAATGGTTCGGTTGCTAGGGTGTTAGGCGGGTCCATCGAGTTCGATGTTTCGTGAGATGGGCCGCGAGATGCGAAGCTGGTAGGTAGATCGGACGGCGATGTGAAGTGAAGCTTGTAGCGACCGCTAGATTATATAATACAACAAAATCAACGATGCCAGATGGAGTTAGGTGTTGTAGTGTTAGGCGGAGATATCAATTTTCGATGCACAGAAAGGGAGCGACCGTTGGATTCAACTACCATCTAATCTGAAGGCTTGGAATTTCAGCTCTGTGGTGCTCGGCAGAGACATCAGATTTCGATGCTCTATGAGGGAGCGACCGTCGGATGCTTCTGAGAATTGATCTGATGGCTGAGAACGGAGGCGCTTTTGTGTGTAGAAAATGAGGTTGTGCGCATCATTCTTCGCGGTTTCCTTGCGTAATTTCTCCCGGCTTTTCACTACTTTTCTGCTCTTTTCGCTCCGCGACTCATCCGAACTTTATTTATTACCTAAAAATACAAAATTAATTAATAAAAATATTTATTCTTGAAAACACTGAAAATACAGAATATGGGATAATATGTAGAATTAATGCACAAAAGATGAGTTAAAATGCCAACAAAAAGGGATAAATATATACAATATTTGGCACTCATCAAATACCCACAAACCTGAATTTTACTTGTCCTCAAGTAAAACAAAACTAAGGAAATCCTAACTATACCACTGTCGCTGGTCTCTCGAATGCATTTAGCGTATGCACTAAGCCTTTTAAACCACTAAGTGTCCCTAGTGGACGAGTTGAAGTCTCGTGAAGGTTTGCTTAGAACGTACCTACAAAGTTCTAGGTCAAAATATAAGCTCAGATTCCATCAAACGTGACATGTGCAAAACAGTTTAAGCTAACAGCAAAATGGAGATGTCAATCTAGCTATCGAAGGCACAATCCTAGCACTGATAACAAATAAGGACATGTGATAAGAGTGTAAAGTGTATCTACACATGTGTAAAGAAAGATCTGAAGTCATGACTACTAATCACCAAGAGATAGTTTCTCAGGCTAAGAACTGAGGTCGAAATCTAGCTAGCTGTCCGGACTTTACGAGAATTGTGAATGAGTTGGAGGTATTTCACAATTACTCGCGTTGTACATCAATGGCATACACCCTTCCTTGCTTATTACAAAAACAACAACAAAATGACTCTTCTTTACATGACTCTTATTTACATTGACTATTCTCTTTTATTTTTGGAACAAGAGATGATGGAATTGATAAATACTTGATTTTTTTTTGTATTTTTTTGTATTTTTTTTTTTTTTTTTCAAGGAAACACTTTTGATACATATACAAAAGGAAACAAAAGATTACATGACACATTGCAAGAGGTAGCCCTTTTTGATGCACCCAGTTAAATTCGATGGTTGTCTTTCTTAATGTAACCTCCACCTTCTATCCCAACCAACCAAAGAACAAGCTAGTCCAGTTTCGTTCAGTATTCTAAAGTGATTGGCAATCGTAACTTCCTATCAAACACCTTGAAGATCGAGGCCATACATGTATTTGTAGATCGTGCGCGTGCAAATTTCTTATCACTATGTGAATTGTGCTAGAATCAGGGTGCCTAAATATCTAGACTAAGACTCCTAATAAAAATACATATTTGCACAAGAGTCAACATTTCAAGGTAAATGAGCTCCATTTTTATGATTTTTTAATTTTTAATTTTTTTGAATTTTTCAATTTTTTTCAAAAGAAGGAGTTCGTTTTCAATTATGGCAAATTATCATGGTATCTACTCTATACCCCCAAACCTAAACTAAACATTGTCCTCAATGTTTCAAAATATGGAAAGAATTAAAATGCAACATATGGAAAGGGACATGCTGAGTAGAGTAAAAGGAGAGAGAATACCCGATTTCGGTGAAAGCAGAATTAAAACTCCGTTATTCAAGGCAAAAATCCAACATATTTCAGCCGAGATCATATTGGATTAGCAAAATATATACAAAAGGAAATTTAACTAACACATTATCTACAAGAAAATTTGGTTTTAAAAAATGGGAGCAAAGTAGAAATTTGGTTTTAAAAATAGGGAGCAAAAGAATTTTTTTTTTTTTTTTTTTTTTTTTTGAAAAAGAAAATGAAATTTGGTTTTTGAATTGGGAGCACGCCCACTGTGCAAGCCTCTAATGGAATGGAATGAAGGCTGCGGCCTACGAAAATCCAAGTTTTAATTTTGAAAGTTTAATTTGGCCCAGTTGGTTAAGGCCCGACGTTTGTTTTAAAACTTTGGTTTCGAGGTCCACTCTTGAGTGGAAGCAAGTCCACAATCAGTTATAAGCTTAGCTGGGTTTAAACCCAGAGTCCAAAATACAAGTCCAATGGAAGAATTTAAACAAGCCCACACAAAATAAATACAAGCCCACAAATTAAACAAACAAGCCCAAAAATAAATTATTACAAACCCAAAATAGAGGAATAAAAAGCCCAAAAAAATTGGGTTAATTATTACAAGCCCACAATTAAAGAAATTTGGAAGCCCACAGGTTGGGTTCTCTCAATGAATGGGTTTAGGCTTACCTTTTTAGCACAGCCCAGCTGCTCTGATATTGTTGCAAAAACCCAGTTGGGTTTTGGTTCTTTTCCTTGGTGGCGTCCCAGCAGAGGAAAAACAGGTTCAAAACAGCAGGTCCAACAGCAAATGAAATGAAGCAGATGCAGATGCAAATGCTATGACATGAAATACAAATTAGCTAATAAAAACACAGATAAAACACAGCACCAATCCCCGGCAACGGCGCCAAAAACTTGGCAGGCCTCGAAAGGGTATAGAAATTGAGCGCAAATAAAAACGGGGGCCTACAGTAATACCGCAAGTGCACGGTCGTCAGTTGTAGCTCGTGCAAGTACGGGTCGATCCACAGAGATCGGGTGTGTTTTGGAAGTGTTTTAGCTAATTGGGTTCCTAAATTGTTGTTGGGTTTTGAAGCCTTTTGGCTTAAATTGGGCTTTGAGTGCTAATGGGTTTGTTCACAATAAAAGGAACTGAGCATGGGCTCAGTTTGGTCTTTGAAGTGCAAATGGGCTTAGGCCTTAAACTTAGGCTTTTGATTAAGCCTGAATTGGATTGGGCCTTAATGAATTTGGGCTTTGGTCTTAAACAACTGGGCTTTGGTTAAGCCCACAGTTGACTGAATTGGGCTTCAGTTTGAATTGAGCTTTGGACTTGAGTGCACAGCAATGAACTGAATTGGGCTCAGTTGGATTGGGTCTTTAGCTAGGCCTTTGGGGAGGAAGCAGCAGTGGCAAGACTGCACAGCACAAGAAGTGGCAGCAGAGTGGAGCTGCAGCAGGAGAAGAAGTGGCAGCAGGAACTGCAGAAAAGCAGCAGCAGCAGCAGCAAGAGCTGCACAGCAAGGCCAACAGCAACAGCAGTAGGGGAAGCAACAAGAAAACAAGTAGTGGGTAACTAACAGGGCAGCAACAGGGAAGACACAACAGCAATAGCAATGCAGCAGCAGAGCAAGCCAAAGGAAAACAACACAATGCAAAAACAAGGAACAAAGCAAATTGAACCAAGGCCTAAGGCCAAGGGCAGGGTTGAATAAGAAACTGAAATGAAGCAAAGCTAAGACAGGATACAGGCAAACTAAAAGAATGGGAGGAAAATTGGCTTGCTCATTGTCACTAGTGAGCACTAATTTCCCCCAATGCACAATCAACACTGCAACCTAAGCATACACAGGGAATGGCAAGAAAATCAGCTTGCTTTAAGCACTGATTTCTTCCATTACACAATCAGCACAAAGCTTCTAAGAAATCTAGCCTAGCATTCCTTCAAATGACAGTGAATTAAACATGACAGTGCACAAACATTACATGGCAGTGAGCATAAATAACATTACACACTAAACAGGAATTAACAGAACATGAACATTAACTATAAATAACAGGAGACAAGCATAACAGGAATACAACATGAACATGAAACTGAACTTCTAAACACTACAAACATCACAACTGAAATTGACAAGATTTTATAACACTTAAAATTTAACTGTGGACTAAAGTTGAACTAAAATTAACA
>NC_039365.1:75009184-75037369 GCF_003573695.1 Papaver somniferum
TTTCCCCCAATTTTCCCCCAAAATCAGTGAAATTAGGTTTTGCAAATTACCTAATTTTATGGCACAATTCCTCCCATGTGCGACGACCCATCCTTCCTTGTCATCTTCTCTTGCTTCCCATACCTCCAATTGCTCTGTATCATCAACTAATTTCACCAACTCACTCTTAGGGTTCAGTGGTGAGAGAATGGGCGAAATTAATTGTTTGATAGAGATTAGAACGTGATATAGGTGATGGGTCGAGTGTGTATGATGATTTGAGAAGAGATGGTGGTGGTTGTGGTGATTGAGAAGGAGTTGGTGGCGGAGCAGGTGGTGGTGATGGCGACAGCAGGGTGATGGTTCTGCAGAGGGGTGGGTGGAGGAGAAGGCTCGATTGAGTTTGGGGTTAAATGGTTCGGTTGCTAGGGTGTTAGGCGGGTCCATCGAGTTCGATGTTTCGTGAGATGGGCCGCGAGATGCGAAGCTGGTAGGTAGATCGGACGACGATGTGAAGTGAAGCTTGTAGCGACCGCTAGATTATATAATACAACAAAATCAACGATGCCAGATGGAGTTAGGTGTTGTAGTGTTAGGCGGAGATATCAATTTTCGATGCACAGCAAGGGAGCGACCGTTGGATTCAACTACCATCTAATCTGAAGGCTTGGAATTTCAGCTCTGTGGTGCTCGGCAGAGACATCAGATTTCGATGCTCTATGAGGGAGCGACCGTCGGATGCTTCTGAGAATTGATCTGATGGCTGAGAACGGAGGCGCTTTTGTGTGTAGAAAATGAGGTTGTGCGCATCATTCTTCGCGGTTTCCTTGCGTAATTTCTCCCGGCTTTTCACTACTTTTCTGCTCTTTTCGCTCCGCGACTCATCCGAACTTTATTTATTACCTAAAAATACAAAATTAATTAATAAAAATATTTATTCTTGAAAACACTGAAAATACAGAATATGGGATAATATGTAGAATTAATGCACAAAAGATGAGTTAAAATGCCAACAAAAAGGGATAAATATATACAATATTTGGCACTCATCAATTGGTCGAGACCAAACCTAGGTAAGCTAGGAAATTAATCCTCCATGGACTAGTAGGAGCAAAATCCTACCAAAAATCAGAAAGCAAAAAATAAAAGAGGAGCTGCGGCAAATAGGATCAGCAACAAGAAGAGGCATGGCCGCGCCACATGGATGGATAGTTCGCCCTAGGAGGCACCACCTGTAGCCGGATGACCACGCTCCATGTTGCCCTTGTCGGCCCCATTTCCCGTCGACCAATCAGGCCGTTCTAAATGCACCACATGCATTTAGAATGAGGCCGGCCCCATGCTGCTTGCTGGTCCCATTTCCATCGACCAATCAGTTCGCTCTAGAATGAGGTCGGCCCCATGCTGCTTTCCGTCCCCCTTTCCATCGACCAATCAAGTCGCTCTAAATGTGCCACATGCATTTAGAATGAGGCCATCCCCATGCTGCTTGCCGGCCCCATTTTCCACCAACTAATCAGGTCGCTCTAAATGTGCCACATACATTTAGAATGAGGCCGACCCTATGCTTGCCGTCCCCCCTTTCCATCGACCAATCAGGTCGTTCTAAAACCGCCACACGCATTAGATAAAGCCAAACCGCGCCAACACCTAGTGGTCGTCGTGTCAACATAGCCGCACACGCTAATTAGGGCTTTTACATGCCAATCCCTAAATTGGTTAAGACCGTTATGACGTCCCATGCCAAATAATGCCACCTAAGGCATTAAGTTTGATAGGGAAACTAGAGATAATATTGTTGGGTCATATTTGGATCTAACACCAACATGCCAAGACATTGTGGTCGCGCCATTACGCCACTATTCCACTGGCAGGCGCTAACGAGATGTGGCCATGATCAACGACCACCCTCTTCCATAAATTACAATCTCGGTCGTCCAACTTCGCCAGCCAAATTGACGGACCTAGATTAAATCTCATGCGACCAACCAAGACTAACTTAATAGAGTCACGCACTATTTCTTGCAGTAAGTCTCATGACTTAGCTAGTTTGCGCGCGATTGGTCAGAATAACTAGGTCTGGCACACAAGATCCACTCAACAATCTGCTGCATATTTTCCACGAAAATACTCGAGACATCAAACATGTCACAAACTGGGGGATGCTCACTGTAGTATTGGTCTGGCGGCTTACAGCGTGCGGCGTGCAACACGCCCATTACGAGAAAGTGTCAGGAAAAGGCGGACGGTTAATGAGCAGTAAGTGAGTAGTGGGTGTAAGGTTGACCAATTTTCCCTCGTGATGGAAACATGATGGTCGTCTCCACTTCTCCACTACTTAACTGTCTCCACTTCCTACGAGATCAGGTGTGCTCAATAATAACTTGTACGAATAGGTTTTCGACCTATTTCGAAAAAAGGGACAAGTGTTATTAACACAAGTATTCAGAAAAACACAAAAGAACTGATGGCTTACATTCCACAAGCCAGTTCCAAATTATGATACAAGCCATAAAACATCCACACCTTCAAAATCCCATATTTTGATCTCAATACCTTCTTTGCTTCCCTCCCTAAGATCAACTCTCCTCCTTCACTTTGTGACTGAAGCAAGTCTAGAACAACCATTTATTGGTTTAGGCCAGAATTGTACAGAATGATATCTCGAATCTAAAGTACTCCCGTGCAGTGCATTTGTTTAGGGTTTATATTCGTTTCTCGGCGGCACACCCAAATTTACCATTTCCAGCAGAATCAGATTTTACCCTAAACCATCGTGGCTCCTCCTGTTTCTTCAAGAAAAATGTTTCCGCCGCGTCTATGGAGTTATCTCATGAATCTTTGATTATTGTCGGGGATGGACTGCGATGATCATCCCCCAGTCGCACTTCCCTTTAGTTACTGAAGTTTTTTTCTCTGAGTAGGTTTGGGATCCGTCGCTGCCTCGTAAAGTGTTGCAGGAGCCTTACAGACAGAGAGGTGATGATATCCTTACGCTACACCTTTGAGGAGTAGATGACCTCGTCGTGGCTATGACTTTTTGGTTGACTTTGTCTTCTGAGCTTTGACAATGAAGGGATTCCGTGTAGAGCCTCAGTCCCCAAGTTTGGTTTACATGTTTCTATCTTGTATGGTCGGTGGGTTTACCATGATAAATATATCACCATCTTGCATCCTTACTGGTGACTCTATTACTTTTTCCATGTGAAACTAAAATATGGAGAAGTACGAATTACCTTTGTAGTGGTTGTTGCTGTGGTGAAGCTATGGCTGGTATCAATAAACGAGCAGCAAAGGTTCTTTGCAGTAGCTTGGCTGGCTGCGATTACAATCCTTGACAGGGAGGAGTGTGGAGGATACGACACGATCCTTGGAAGGAAGGAGTGGCGGATACGAGAATGAACCTTGGCAGGAAGGAGTGGCGGCTACGACACGATCCTTGGCAGGAAGGAGTGGCGGATACGACACGATCCTTGGTAGGAAGGAGTGGAGACTACGAGCACGAACCTTGGCAGGAAGGAGTGGAGGTTATGGCACGACACAATCCTTGGAAGGAAGGAGTGGTGTGGAGGCCGCGGACTCTGGTAACACGCAAGGATTTGCTCGGACATTATGGCCCAAAAGAAGGATTCCTCCTTTTAATATAACTCGTGTCCGTGAGGTTACGTCTTCTTATCCTTCCCTTTTCTTATTTCAGCGAAGTATCTCTTCCATGATTCTCTGCATGCGGCAGCTTGCCTATTGTTGCTTGCCTGCGACCTTGGTGTATTGACTTGATGAAAATTTTAGATTCGTGTCTTCTTGCCAAAACGGACGAAAAATCTTCGTCCGATATCGGAATGAGGTGATTGACCCCTCATTCTTTTTCTAAGAGGAAAATCTAACTTTTTCAAAAAAGAATTTATTCATTCGGAGTCTGTTTGGTGGGTGAAAAGTACCTCACACTGAGAATTCAGAACTTTCCAAGAAGAATTATGTAGGTTTTCAGCTGTCACGTAGTCGAGAGTTTCAGCTTCTATTTATAACTCATTCATAGGCTTGATGTGCCCTTTTAGTATGTTGTAGAAGACTTCCATACGAATCATTTGGTATATGTATCACTCCCAGATTCTTCACCAATTAGCACGAGTTTTAATTCTTTCAGAGGCCAGTGTAAAAACGTTTATGACGGAGTTCTTGCAAAACGACCCGTAACCTTTCTAAACCACATGCCATATCCGTGGGTGACGCTGCTGATGAGGTGTCTCTCTTTGTGAGTTATCTGTTGATGTGTTAGCACCAGCAGTATACTTGGAAATCGAGGGCTTCAATTCTGGATCTCTTGACGTAGTCATCGAGATGCCTGTTATTTTGCTGGAACAACCCAGTGTAGGTCCTTCCGGTAGGAAATTTGGAGATATATTCAGCATTACCCGCTTCCCTGGGCAAAGAAAATATGGGAAACGTGGATCCTTTTGGTGCGACAACTTCTCGAATCTTCCTCTGCGTGAAGTTATCTCGCCTGCAGATTCTTTGCTTACATGATAGTGAGGGCATCTTTATCTTCTTGAGGATGCTCTATTGACGTGTCGTCTCCAGTAGATATGAAGATGTCCTGGGCTTGCTCTTGCTTGGTTCGGCATAATAGGCGAACCCCTATGAATGATTTGAAGATGTGTCAAGCCTCTTTTGTTATTATAGATGTACGAATTCCAAGAATTGCGCCATGGTCTGGATCTACACATTTTGCTGATGAAGTGATAGCGGATACTCCTGACCAGAAAATGGTAGTTGTGACGGACCGAAAAATTACGCCTTTGGCGTGTTGCCCCACAGGACGTAAACTCCCCGATACGCCATGATGAAGCTACGATCCGAGCCTCAAACCTAGCAAAATGCACGTCCATTTGCCCTTTCAAGCATGATGCAGCTAACTTAGCTTCCACACCGTTCCAACTTACCCTTGATCCGCGAAAGGTTTATTAAGAAAACAAAACCTTTCCTAAAACGGCCATTTGAGGCCCTAAACGATGGAATTTGGCTAAATTCTGGTGACCATGTGGATCTATAGATTGACATGTCTTGATCTTTGGGCCGTTTCCCATCAAAATGGACTCCTCTTGAGCTAAATTACGACACTCGGGTTTTTAGCCTATATCGAACACCTTGATAGGAAGTATGAGCATCCAGTGAATGGAATGCAACTTGCCTCATCAAGTTTGGCCACAATCATCTCTTGCATCGAGTTACCGAGGCAGATGATATGAGAGGACAGAATGTCGCAATCATCTCCCAATTAGATGATATGGGCGACAAAGTGTTGGACCGGCAATGCTGCAACTTATTGCGGCTGCCTACGTACCCTTCCCTACTCTAAAGGGATCAAGAACAGACCGTAGTTCATCCACGAAGGGACAGAAACTTAAACCAACTCGTTTGCGAGGCCGTGGCCAAGCAATAAAGGTAATGGCCTAGTCCGTATAGGCCGTTCCGTCAAAATTCATCCAAGTGATGCATGTTTGGTCCGCAATATGGCATAACGATGCCTAAGCAACTATAAATGAGCCTTAGGCATCATTTAAACTCTTCCGGCTAAGCTATGAAGCTTACTTGGTACATAGTCCGCATATGCACCATTAACCAACTACCTCTCCCTACATATATTAATTTGACATTTTTACAACTCAAATTGTGGGAGAAAAAATCATTCATCAACTCCCCAGGCCATGATGGCTGCACCTTGCCATTCTGGCCAACTGCAATGTTCAGCCATGTTGGCTGTCCGCTGCCAACCCGATGTTCAGCCATGTTGGTTGTCCACTGCCAACCCGATGTCCAGCCATGTTGGTTGTCCGTTGTCAACACGTTGGCCCGGGGCCAATGTTCCTTTTCCTACGCAACAGAAGCTTTGGATGAAGCTTTATCTCAGGCCATGGCGCATCTTTTATCCTGCACCATGCTAAAAACACGGGGTGTTACAATATTCACCCCTTTAAAGAATTTTGTCCCCGAAATTCAAAAAAAAAGAAGCTACTGTGGACAATTTCTTCGATTTTGAATTTCCTGATCAAAAGTCCCATACCAGATGCTCAGAAATTACAGGTTTCTTCAAGTTATCGTGAACAACAATTTAGACCTTCTGAGCAACCGTCTCATACCGTGTTCCCAGGAATTAAAAAGTGCCCACAATAATACCAAGAATCGCAATTGGCTAGTGCCAAGAGGATATCTCGACCAGGTATCCTAGATGGCATCCCATACTACCACCCATGAATCCTTAAGGTTCACAAGTTGAAAGGTGTCATCGAAATGACAAGAAGAGTGGTTGTAACCAGAAGTCACTATTATCTGAGGCGAAAGACATGGAGTCATGGATATACCAATAACAAACACGTAACAAAAATGCTAATCCTCAACTCTTACCTATTTACGGTTTCACGAACTTAGTGATAATACGTAAAACCCTCGAAAAACTTGCTCGCTTCTTCAAACTTGCCTAGACGAGCAAAATTCATTATTTAAAGTCAGCACCTGACTTTTCATGAAACTATGAATAGTTCACATAACCTTTCATGTGAACATTCGCCGATTTTCTACATGTGTGCATACACTATAAAATCACCAAACTCATACATACATTATTTCATCACATATGCAATTGTTTGTTTTCAGCAATTGCTCAAAAATCATAAATTTATTTTCATAAAACCGTGAACAACCCACGTGAATTTTACTGAGTGAACATCCACTGGTTTTTCGAAAACTGGACAGACGTCCATTCTAAAATTGCTAAAACTCACATACAGATATTGTTTCACCGTGATTAATTGTTTACTTTCAGTAGTTGTTCAAAATCAAAACATTGATTTTACAAAATATATAACATGAACCCATGTAACTTTGAAAATATGTATTTTTTTGGTCCCTCTCGTGAGCATCCGTCTTTGAAACGAGAGTATATTTTCAAAAATAAAATTTTTCATGAAGGATCATAGACAAAATTTTATTACTAACAGACGCACGTCTATTCAAAAAAAAAAACTTTTCTCTCGTACGAGCATCCACTTTTGAAATGAGTGTTTATACACTTTGTGAAATCTCACATATTTAAAAAATAAAATTTTGGTTTTCATGAAAGCTCATAGACAAAATTTTATTTCATTAGACTCAGGTCTATTTTGTTTGCTTCTTAAACTAACGAACGAACGTCTGTTCCTAAAACAAGGATTTCCTTTTTTGGGTCGAGCCCGTAAACGCTGAACTGACCAAAACTGGACTTTCAACCGACCAAATCAGCAGTGACTCATCTCTCCACGCTCACGGGATGACACTCTACCTTACTATCAGGATTCTCATCTGTTCATTTGCTCGTACATGACATCATTGGGGTAAATCGAGGATTCTGAAACTACCTTTGTAGACTGAGTTCAACCACTGGTCTCGTCGACTAAAAATCACCATTTAATGCTTACTGCGGAACATGACTGTTCCTCACTAAGCAGGGGATTTAATGTATATGGTGGATTTTCAACAAAGGTCAAAACCGTAAAATCATGATACTGCATGTTTCTGGCACGGCTTCAGGGATCCATGTGACGATTCGTGTTTTACGAAGTATGATGCATATGTCGCTCGAAAGGCCTCTCCGGAGCGTTCGACACTGGGAATTTCATCATAGCCTCTATGTAGCATAACGTAATTGGGCGGTTCTCCGTAAGATTGAGAGCTTAACGCCTTCAAGATGCCGGTGACACTCACTGTTCCCTGACTACATAGAGGAATTCGCCTCTACATAGAAGAACAATTGGGCGGTCTTCCGTAAGATTGAGAGCAATAAAGTCTTCAGGACGGTGATACTCACTGTTTCTGACTATGTAAAGAGACCCATGTATAGACTCAGGCGGTCCTCCATACATGAAATGTTGAGAGGGAAAATATTCGGGACATTAGCAACACTCGCTGATTTACTGACTATATGCAAGAGATTAAATTCTAGGTCATATTCACCAATGAATTCCTATAAGATAATCTATCTTATCTCATTACTCCTATTTCATGATCGAAATGGTAATAGATAAATGTATTACTTCGATTTCATGATCAAATCCACGACTGATCTCATGAAATGGTAATAGATGTTACTCCGATTTCATGGTCGAGTCCACGACTAATCTCATGAAATGGTAATATCACCAATTATTTTATTAATCCGATTTCATGATCGAATCCATGGATGATCTCATGAAATGGTAATAGATATTACTCCGATTTCATGGTCGAATCGCCACGGTTCCATGGAATGGTAATATCACCGCTCATTTCATTACCCCGATTTTATGGTCAAATCTGCGATTCCATGGGATGGTGATGAAATTATCATTTTATTATTCTGAATCCATAGTCCAATCCGCTGCTGATTTTATGGATTGATAATAAAATAACTACTCATCTTATTACTCAGTTTCATGAATTATTCTCCACTGAATTTCATAAATCAGTAATAAATACCCAACAACCGGGCATCTGGATCATCACCGAGTAAGCCCAACAAAAATGGTGCGAGTGTACTCGAAATTGATGCACGACTGAGCACCCGGATGCACGAACGAGTGTCCAAAAATATAAAATAGTGAGGAATCCTTCGCAAAACAGGAGAAAACAATAAATATTAATAAAATAATAAGAGATGCTCAGGGCCGGGCCCACCAGACGGCCGACCGGCCGTGCCCTAGCCATGGTCGGCCCGTGCCTTTCCCATTATTTTCCTTATTTTTTGTTATTTCGTGAACTCACAAAAACTCCTTGGTTTTAGCAACTTTCCTTGTTTTTGCAAAACTCGTGAATTCTCCATAACTTGGTGGATTCACGAAATAATATTATAAAATAAGGAGAGGTGTGCGGGACCGGGCAACCTAACCGGCCATGCCTAAGCCGTGGCCGGTCCCACACCTCACAACCCTTGGCTTTTATAATTATTATTCCCCAATCTCACGAAACTCTTTCGTTTCAACAAAAACCCGTGAATTCTCCATAACTTGGTGGATTTACGAAATAATATTATAAAAGAAGGAGAGGTGTGCGGGACCGGAGAACCTAACCGGACGGCCATGCTTAAGCCGTGGCCGGTCTCACACCTCACAATCCTTAGTTTTTTATAATTATTATTCCCTAATCTCACGAAACTCCTCCGTTTCAACAAAAACTCGTGAATTCTCCATAACTTGGTGGATTCACGAAAGAATATTATAAAATAAGGAGAGGTGTGCGGGACCGGGCAACCTAACCAGCCGGCCATGCCTAAGCCGTGGCCGGTCCCACACCTCACAATCCTTAGCCTTTTATAATTATTATTCCCTAATCTCACGAAACTCCTCCGTTTCAACAAAAACTCGTGGATTCTCCATAACTTCAAGGATTCTCCATAACTTCAAGGATTCATGAAAAAAATAATAAAATAGGGAAAGGTGTGCGGGACCGGGCAACCTAGCCCGCCGACCATGCCCTAGCCATGGTGGGTCCCACACCTTGCAATCCATAATCTTGCATAATTATTATTTTCCTCAATTCATAAAACTCCTGGGTTTGAGCAAAATTCATGATTTCTCCATATTTTCTCAAATATTGCTCAAATCACGAAAAACCTAAACCAACATAGTCGCACGACTGGCTAGCCTCTCACGATAATTTTAAATATTAAAACACTTTTATTTTAATATTTTCAAAATATTGATGAATTGAGCATACATGCTCATTCCAACAAAAATCGAGAATTCTCAGTCAAGATGAAACTCTTCTGAAAATTCACTATGTTGCTCGAACGCGCATCAGAAAATACTGAAACTCTCAGTATGAAAACACGGACACCACGGCAACACGTGCATGCCTCCATGACCGACCAGAGTCATTCCTAAGGCTTTCACAAAGCCGGTCCCACATGTTTTCATAATTCTGACCTAATTTGTTCAATTGCTCATACTGGGCCCAAACTCTCTCTAACCAACTGGAGAATCCTTCAAATGACCAAAAACTGGTCCCGTGACCACCAAGATCCGGTCTCATGCTCTCTTGGTCGGTCCTCATCTCTCATACTTAGGTTTGTCACCTAACGCTGAATCTAGCAATATTTCAATAAATGATGAAACCTGCATTTAATCATCGTTCTTTCACCAACTCTCAAACTGAGAACCCTGGTGCGTGCTCACTCGAGCACTGGGAATCACATGGACGCTCATCATCCCATGTGGTCGGTCCCTCTTCACTCATGACCAATTTTCAGCAATTCACCAATTGTTGAAGGATTGATCAAAAAATTAGGGTTTCGAACAAACGCTCCACGAATCACCATACTGAGCAAGTTCAAACACAAAATTATGTTGATTCAACAATCAACATCGAAATTAATAATATTCGGTAATTCACCAATATTTTTGATTAATATTTTATTGGGTCACGGCACCAGTAAATAATTCTTTGAATTGAGCAATACTTGATCAGTTGCTCGAATATTCATCCAACCATCAATATTTGGTAATTCATCAGTAGTTTGTCGAATTGAGCAACACTTGCTCAATTGCACGTCAAATTATCAATATTCAGTGTTTTGGTGAATTGAGCAACACTTGCTCAGTTGCACACCAAAATTATCAAATTCGTCGAATTGAGCAATACTTGCTCAGTTGCTCGACAAACTCTCAATATTCGGCAATTCGTCGAGTTGAGCAATACTTTCTCAGTCTCTAGTCAGTAATTCATTGACATCTCGGAGAACTACATGTTCAATCCATGAATCACCGAGCATTCACCACTTATGCTCAATTCAACAAAATTAGGCTCATAGTCTAAATCAGTCAACAACTGACCAACTAATACACGTTTGCCTTGCAGACTCAACGATTCGTGAAATCTCAGTCACGTCACAAATGGGGGTATATCACTTAGGGTTTTGGTCTTGAGGTCTACAGCACGTGGATTCATCCACAACGAGAAATGTGCGTAGGTCATGTAAACGGTTGAAGGAGTTAGCAAAGTAGTGGGTGCACGATCAGTCAAGTCTCCGCACGATATGGAACTGACTTTACCACGATCTCCCACTTTCCCACTCTTTCACACAAGAAACCGTCACACTTACAGGGATCAGTGGTACATCATTCTTGCAATATAAATAAGTCTAAATCGAGGACAACATAAGGATCAGATATCATCAATCATAGATTATCATCATTATCCGTCAACAACTCGATATAAACTTATTCACAGAACTCAAATTCAGCAGTTCATCAATATTGCAGAAACCTTCAACACACCCACAATCCTTAATCATCACTGATCCCATACAACTCTCAGCTTCCCTCCTACAGATCAACCCATCTTCCTCTTTGCGACTGAATTGACTCTGGAACGGCCATTGTCTTGGTTTAGGCCGGAGTCATACAGATTGATTTCCCGAATCTAAGCACCCCCTTTGCAGCGGTGCATCTGTGTGAGGATTAACATTTTTCCCGGATGAGGAGTCTCGACAACACGCTCGACTCTTCACTTTCCCAAAAAACCGGCGGCTCGTTTTTGCCCATCTACAGATTGACGACCACAGTGGGAGATTAATCTCTCGGTTGCAATCTTACATTTTCTCAAAGATGGTTGGTCTCAGAACTAATTCAACTACTTCAAACTCGATCCCAAATCTTTCAAATGGTGATATTCCGCCTTTCAGCACTACATACAACGGCGCAGTCGGTGAAAGAACCATGACTCTAGCCGAATTGGCACGAGTCCAAGAGATTCACACTAGGAACATGGATCTGATGAAAGACACGATGAACCAGATACTCGATTTCCTCATCAAGCTGACATCAGAGTTAAGCGGTACCTCCGCTCCGGAGATTCCAACACTCGTCGCCCAGCGATCCTCAAACCAACAGTTTCACCACTTACGAGAAACCGGTGGATCAAGAAGTTACGCATCTAATTGAAAATCTGTGTGAAATCCTCCATTTCTCCAGAGACCAACGAACCAGCACGTTTGCTTCACTCAACCAAATATCATCCGACGTGCAGGTAACTCCAACATCAGTCGAGCAGATGTCCATGGTTTCTGAACATTCGATCAACAACATCACTTTCACTGAGGAAGACCGCATTGCAGAAGAAAGGCGCTTCTACAAATCTCATAACTATGAAGACTCTCAAGGAGTCCAAAATTCCACAAAGCAAGGTCATCTATCATCCTATACTGATAAAGGGTTTTGAAGGAATCCAGAGTCACACATATGGATATGTTTATGTGGATCTCAAGGTAGGACCGATTCAATATACTGTCAAATTCCACGTGATTGAGAAAGATCTGGACTATCACATAATACTCGAAAGACCATGGCTCCATGACAACAATGTCGTTCCCTCGACGTACCACCAATGTATGAAAGCATTGCTCAACAACAAAATCGTCCACATTGTAGCTTCGGTATCTCCTTATGCTCCAGTTTATGATGTTGAGCTTCTGGCACCCCCAAGCATTCCTGAGCCTCCATCTACATACAAAGAGATGTACGATTGAGGACTGCTTACCACAATCAATCTCCAAGGAAATGAATTTTAGAGAATGTTGATCGATGCTGTCACTTCTATCGACACTGTTCCACTGAAATATCTCAAAGTCGCAGGCTTCATCACTCGTGAGGACCTGGAACGCTTCATGGAGGATCGAGGAAAAGACAAAACACCATCTTTCCACCATCATCAACCTCCATATCCTGCTTCTACTCAAATAATTCCTCTCCCGAAGGGCTACACTTCCTCAACGTCCACACTACAACGGAACAGGGAATGCTCGAGAACACGTCTGTCGATTTATGGAGGCACTAGGAGAGCATGAACACAACAGAATGATCCCAATCTACAGAGCCTTGCCGGAGAATCTGCGATTCCATACTTTTTCAGAACTTCATGAATCAGGCAAGCGATCAACAACTACCGCGCATGCTTTACTGGAAAGAGAAAGACCTATACTGAGAACCTCGTGATACTCAGCGTCTCTTCAACAGACGATACAACCTCCAACCTTCCATGAACACTGTTGCTGAAGGGAGCAGAAGGAAAGCCGAATCATCACAGCAAAATCATACTTCGCCAATCTCAGGATCTTTCGGAAGCGCAAGGAAAGGATAACCAATCCTGAAATGCACAAACCTCGACCTGACATCAATGAACGGAGAAATGATCAAACGGACTCAAACTCTCTCTTCTCATGAAGGAGTGACCAAGATACTGGAAGTCTGGATTCAAGACGGTGCGATCAAACTACCTCCTGTCATAAGAGATCCAACAGAGGAACAAATGGAAAATACACGTTGCTGCCATTTCCATAGATATGTCAGTCATCCAATAAGTAACTGCAACATTTTGAAGCACATCTTCAAAGAGAAGGTTGATCCATAATAGCTTCAACTGGGGACTGAAGGAGTACACAAGAATCCTCTCCCAAACCTTTACACTCTCTGAACAACCAGTCAAAGAAGCAGTCCAATCGTTGATCGAGCATATCTGTGAAATTGCTTTATCTGTCTAAGGCACAAAGGAATGACATGTTCGCGACACCGAATTACATTGTGTCAGACGTCCGTCCATCATGGAAATTCTCCTTGAACCTTCATCCACAAACAAGGAGATGCACGACTGTGGACTACTTGCCACAAGAGAAAGTGAATTCGAAAGAACGTTGATCGATGCTGACACCGCCATCAACATCATTCCACTGAAATCCCTCAGAGTCACAGGAATCAGTCGACAAGAAGCTATTCATGCACCCATCTCAATCAGAGACCATGAAGGAACGCTCAGAGATGCTTATGTCTACATCACTCTCAAGGTGAAAATATATTCAACCTGAACATATACCAAGTTTCACATAATCAGGAAGATCCAAGATATGACGCGATAGCATGGACCCATGCTGAAAACATAACTACAAACAAAGCGTCTTTTGTTGCACATCTCTCCAACAAAGAAATTTTTGATCCAGAAAATTTGGCGGACATTAGATCATCAGAGCACTTGGAGGAAATTCGAACTCTGACAAGATTAAAACAATAACCTGCAAAAGATACGTAGAAATTCATCAAGAGGTTTCGCATTCATGCAAGTCTCATTCCTTCCATGTCAATGTCTTTCATTTCCTCACATGTTATTCTAGCATGGGGACTCAATTCAGCTAGCATCTTTGCTATTACAAGACGCTATGAGTGGGTAATCTCACTCCAGCAATATTTTACCAAGTGGTTGAATCTAACACCGCTTCGAATCGAGCATATCACCGAGTTCACTACTGAGAGATGACGGAAGCATGGAAAAGAACACTTTGGGAATTTCTCCATAGACTTGTAGGAATGTCCACGAGTATCAGAAATATCTGATGTCTGCACAAGTGTTGAATCCCGCTATCGCAGCGGAATGCCGAATCAACAGAAGATACACGGGGCCGAGACGATCAAGCCTAAGACATTCGACTCTTCAGCGCTCAAGAAAATAAGAAGCCTTCGAATCGTACTCCCAATCAAAGAGTACACCTTCGATAATAACGCCTCTAGCTTCAGGACAATATCTAGACGTGACACACTGGTTCAACACCAACACGGTCAAAGTATTAATGAATTATAATCGAGAAGCCTTCACTATCCCAAGATAAGACTTCTGAAGCAGATGCAACATCATTCATCAATGGATGCTACAGACTCCTTCAACTCTGCTAAGTGAATGAGTAGGGGACTTGATTTTATTGGAAATATCAATTCAATATATTTCAATAAATGTTATCCACATAACAAGTCATTGCAACCTGATGTGATTCCATGAAACATCGTCAAACGGAACCTCTATACATCAAAAGCCCCTGCACGACTGGGGAACTTCCTCTCTTCACCAATCATATCCAGAATGAAGACTTTTGCTGCTATCTACCGCGAAACAACATCGATTTCATGAATAAGCCACTTCACAGTAAAGTCATATCAGGAGAATTTGGGTTGAAATCCTAATACACCTTCATCTTCGGAATGCTCAACTCACCAATTAGTTCGTGCATGCTCACTGGATGGAAGAGCAAAGACTATCATCTTCGGTCTCTGTATCAAATCCAATCATAGTATCGGCATCAGCATGTGAAGGAACTCTATTCATGGTCTCAGCATCAACAAGAATTTATGGAGAACTTCCAGTTGTAATCTCAGCATCAAACTCGGGTGCAACGGTTTCATCAACTATCCATTCTCTATGGATCGTACTTCTTCAAGCCCTAATGATTCAGATCAAGATGTGTAGACCTAAAAACATAGTAACATGATCGTCTTCCCAAAGCTTACATGACAGACGGGCACAAACCAAAGTCTTCTAATGTTCTCATCGACTCCACAAATGAGATACAACACACTTCAGGACATGGGTTTACAAAAACGTACCAATGGTTGGGGAATGGGACAATACTTCCTCGACGAAAGATGTTCTTCTATGTCTCTTCTACAACATACCAAAAGGGCGTATCAATCGGACATACGAGCTGAAAGATCTATCCTTTACCGTCAGGTCTACAAAATCTGAAAAATTTGTACGGGATTACAGATTACAAATGTGCATGCTTCATTAGCTGACCTCTGCAACTCCAAATTGAGTGATTCTTTTCTCATGTGATAAATCAATCTCTTAGATTCAAAAGTTGGGGTCAAGCATCGAGTTCCGACATCTATGAGGTTCCTACAGCTTCCAGAGCATACAACATGCAAGCAACAATTCTTAGACGGGATTCATGACTTCCACAATCGATTGGTGTCCACCGGGTCATTCCGCTAAGTCCTTCATCAAGGAGCTACCCCATCAAAAAAAATCCGAACTTCATCTTCATTCGATGGTCTCACCTGCTAAAGTCGGCGGTGCTTCTATGATAAGGGACGACTCCCTGATGATCGAGAGACATACAATGTGTCAGCCTTCCAACGTCTCTGAAAGGCCGATTCACCTCGGCATGAGCATCTGCAGAAGTCTTCATATTTGACTTAATATTTTTGGAGCGTTCCCGGAAGAGCCAAAAGAGTGGTTGTAACCAGAAGTCATAATTATCTGAGACGAAAGACATGGAGTCATGGATATACCAATAACAAACACGCAACAAAAATAGTAATCCTCAACTCTTACCTATTTACGGTTTCACGAACTTAGTGATAATAATGTAAAACCCTCGAAAAACTTGCTCTCTTCTTCAAACTTGCCTAGACGAGCAAAATTCATTATTTCAAGTCAGCACCTGACTTTTCATGAAACTATGAATAGTTCACATAACCTTTCATATGAACATTCGCCCGTAAACGCTGAACTGACCAAAACTGGACTTTCAACCGACCAAATCAGCAGTGACTCATCTATCCACACTCACGGGATGACACTCTATCTTACTATCAGGGTTCTCATCTGTGCATTTGCTCGTGCATGACATCATTGGGATAAATCGAGAATTCTGAAACTACCTTTGTAGACTGAGTTCAACCACTGATCTCGTCGAATGAAAATCACCATTTAATGCTTACTACGGAACATGATTGTTCCTCACTAAGCAAGGGATTTAATGTATATGGTGGATTTTCAACAAAGGTCAAAACAGTAAAATCATGATACTGCATGTTTCTGGCACGACTTCAGGGATCCATGTGACGATTCGTGTTTTACGAAGTATGATGCATATGTCGCTCGAAAGGCCTCTCTGGAGCGTTCGACACCGGGCATTTCATCATAGCCTCTATGTAGAATAACGTAATTGGGCGGTTCACCGTAAGATTGAGAGCTTAACGCCTTCAGGTTGCCGGTGACACTCACTGTTCCCTAACTACATAGAGGAATTCGCCTCTACATATAAGAATAATTGGGCGGTTCTCCGTAAGATTGAGAGCAATAACGTCTTCAGGACGGTGATACTCACTGTTCCTGACTATGTAGAGAGACCCATGTATAGACTCGGGCGGTCCTCCATACATGAAATGTTGAGAGGGAAAAACGTCTTCGGGACATTAGCAACACTCGCTGATTTACTGACTATATGCAAGAGATTAAATTCTAGGTCATATTCACCACTGAATTCCTATAAGATAATCTATCTTATCTCATTACTCCTATTTCATGATCGAAATTTTAATAGATAAATGTATTACTCCGATTTCATGATCGAATCCACGGCTGATCTCATGAAATGGTAATAGATGTTACTCCGATTTCATGATCGGATCCACGGATAATCTCATGAAATGGTAATAGATATTACTCCGATTTCATGGTAAAATCACCACGGTTCCATGGAATGGTAATATTACCGCTCATTTCATTACTCCGATTTTATGGTCAAATCTGCGATTCCATGAAATGGTGATGAAATTATCATTTTATTATTCTGAATCCATAGTCCAATCCGCTGCTGATTTTATGGATTGATAATAAAATAACTACTCATCTTATTACTCAGTTTCATGAATTATTCTCCACTGAATTTCATAAATCAGTAATAAATACCCAACAACCGGGCATCTGGACCATCACCGAGTAAGCCCCACAAAAATGGTGCGAGTGTACTCGACAATGATGCACGACTGAGCACCCGGATGCACGAACGAGTGTCCAAAAATATAAAATAATGAGGAATCCTTCGCAAAACAGGAGAAAACAATAAATATTAATAAAATAATAAGAGACACCCAGGGCCGGGCCCACCAGCCGGCCGACCGGCCGTGCCCTAGCCATGGTCGGTCCGTGCCTCTCTCATTATTTTCCTTATATTTTGTTATTTCGTGAACTCACGAAAACTCCTTGGTTTTAGCAACTTTCCTTGTTTTTGCAAAACTCGTGATTTCTCCATAACTTGGTGGATTCACGAAATAATATTATAAAATAAGGAGAGGTGTGCGGGACCGGGCAATCTAACCGGCCATGCCTAAGCCGTGGCCGGTCCCACACCTCACAATCCTTAGCTTTTATAATTATTATTTCCTAATCTCACGAAACTCCTCCGTTTCAACAAAAACCCGTGAATTCTCCATAACTTGGTGGATTCACGAAATAATATTATAAAATAAGGAGAGGTGTGCGGGACCGGGCAACCTAACCGGACGGCCATGCCTAAGCCGTGGCCGGTCCCACACCTCACAATCCTTAGCTTTTTATAATTATTATTCCCTAAAATCACGAAACTCCTCCGTTTCAACAAAAACTCGTGAATTCTCCATAACTTGGTGGATTCACGAAATATATTATAAAATAAGGAAAGGTGTGCGGGACCGGGCAACCTAACCGGTCGGCCATGCCTAAGCCGTGGCCGGTCCCACACCTCACAATCCTTAGCCTTTTATAATTATTATTCCCTAATCTCACAAAACTCCTCCGTTTAACAAAAACTCGTGGATTCTCCATAACTTTAAGGATTCATGAAAAATAATAAAATAGGGAAAGGTGTGCGGGACCGGGAAACCTAGACGGCCGGCCATGCCCTAGCCGTGGTCGGTCCCACACCTTGCATAATTATTATTTTCCTCAATTCACGAAAGTCCTGGGTTTGAGCAAAATTCATGATTTCTCCATATTTTCTCAAATATTGCTCAAATCACGAAAACCAAAAGCCAACATAGTCGGACGACTGGCTAGCCTCTCACAGAAATTTTAAATATTAAAACGCTTTTATTTTAATATTTTCAAAATATTGATGAATCTAGCATATATGCTCATTCCAACAAAAATCGAGAATTCTCATTCAAGATGAAACTCTTCTGAAAATTCACTATGTTGCTCGAACGCGCATCAGAAAATACTGAAACTCTTAGTATGGAAACAAGGACACCACAGCAACACGTGCATGCCTCCATGACCGACCAGAGTCATTCCTAGGGATTGCACAAAGCCGGTCCCATATGTTTTCATAATTCTGACCTAATTTGTTCAATTGCTCATACTGGGCCCAAACTCTCTCCAACCAACTGGAGAATCCTTCAAATGACCAACAACTGGTCCCGTGACCACCAAGATCCGGTCTCATGCTCTCTTGGTCGGTCCTCATCTCTCATACTTAGGTTTGTCACCTAACGCTGAATCTAGCAATATTTCAATAAATGATGAAACCTGCATTTAATCATCGTTCTTTCACCAACTCTCAAACTGAGAACCCTGGTGCGTGCTCACTCGAGCACTGGGAATCACATGGACGCTCATCATCCCATGTGGTCGGTCCCTCTTCACTCATGACCAATTTTCAGCAATTCACCAATTGTTGAAGGATTGATCAAAAAATTAGGGTTTCGAACAAACGCTCCACGAATCACCATACTGAGCAAGTTCAAACAAAAAATTATGTTGATTCAACAATCAACATCGAAATTAATAATATTCGGTAATTCACCAATATTTTTGATTAATATTTTATTGGGTCACGGCACCAGTAAATAATTCTTTGAATTGAGCAATACTTGATCAGTTGCTCGAATATTCATCCAACCATCAATATTTGGTAATTCATCAGTAGTTTGTCGAATTGAGCAACACTTGCTCAATTGCACGTCAAATTATCAATATTCAGTGTTTTGGTGAATTGAGCAACACTTGCTCAGTTGCACACCAAAATTATCAAATTCGTCGAATTGAGCAATACTTGCTCAGTTGCTCGACAAACTCTCAATATTCGGCAATTCGTCGAGTTGAGCAATACTTTCTCAGTCTCTAGTCAGTAATTCATTGACATCTCGGAGAACTACATGTTCAATCCATGAATCACCGAGCATTCACCACTTATGCTCAATTCAACAAAATTAGGCTCATAGTCTAAATCAGTCAACAACTGACCAACTAATACACGTTTGCCTTGCAGACTCAACGATTCGTGAAATCTCAGTCACGTCACAAATGGGGGTATATCACTTAGGGTTTTGGTCTTGAGGTCTACAGCACGTGGATTCATCCACAACAAGAAATGTGCGTAAGTCGTGTAAACGGTTGAAGGAGTTAGCAAAGTTGTGGGTGCACGATCAGTCAAGTCTCCGCACGACATGGAATTGACTTTACCACGATCTCTCACTTTCCCACTCTTTCACTGAAGAAATTGTCACACTTACAGGGATCAGTAGTACATCATTCTTGCAATATAAATAAGTCTAAATCGAGGACAACATAAGGATCGGATATCATCAATCATCGATTATCATCATTATCCATAAACAACTCGATATAAACTTATTCACATAACTCAACTTCAGCAGTTCAGCAATATTACAGAAACCTTCAACACACCCAAAATCCTTGATCATCACTGATCCCATAAAAATCTCATCTTCCCTCCTACAGATCAACCCCTCTCCCTCTTTGCGACCGAATTGACTCTGGAACGGCCATTGTCTTGGTTTAGGCCAGAGTTATACAAATTGATTTCCCGAATCTAAGCACCCCCTTTGCAGCGGTGCATCTGTGTGAGGATTAACATTTTTCCCGGATGAGGAGTCTCGAAAACACGCTCGAATCTTCACTTTCCCAAAAAACCGGCGGCTCGTTTTCCCCCATCTACGCATTTATACTCTTCCGGCTAAGCTATGAAGCTTACTTGGTGCATAGTCCGCATATGCACCATTAACCAACTACCCCTCCCTATATATGTTAATTTGACATTTTTACAACTCAAATTGGGGGAGCGAAAATCATTCATCAACTCCCCAGGCCATGATGGCTGCACCTTGCCATTCTGGCCAACTGCGATGTTCAACCATGTTGGCTGTCCGCTGCCAACCCGATGTTCAGCCATGTTGGCTGTCCACTGCCAAACCGTCCAGCCATGTTGGAAGTCCGCTTCCAACCCGATGTCCAGCCATGTTGGTTGTCCACTGCCAACCCCATGTCCAGCCATGTTGGCTGTCTGTTTTCAACACATTGGCCCGGGGCCAATGTCCCTTTTCCTACGCAACAGAAGCTTTGGATGAGGCTTCATCTCAGGCCATGGCGTATCTTTTAGCATGCGCCATGCTAAAAATACGGGGTGTTACAATATTCACCCCTTTAAAGAATTTCGTCCCCGAAATTCAAAAAAGAAGAAGCTATTGTGGATAATTTATTCGATTTTGGATTTCCTGAGCAAAAGTCTCATACCAGATGCTTAGAAATTACAGGTTTCTTCAAGTTATCGTGAACAACAATTTAGACCTTCTAAGCAACCGTCCCATACCGCCTGCCCAGGAATCCAAAAGTGCCCACAACAATACCAAGAATCGCAATTGGTTAGTGCCAAGAGGATATCTCGACCAGGTATCCTAGATGGCATCCCATACTACCACCCAGGAATCCTTAAGGTTCGCAAGTTGAAAGGTGTCATCGAAATGACAAGATTTTAGCATAATACTGTCTGGAACAGTTTCCAGTTGCCCACCGTCTCTAACAGTCATCCAGGTTGACACTCGTAAGTGGGATGCTAGCTTGGCCTGAAAACACACACCTTTGGCCAGTGCTAACGTGTGGCGATGATCAGTCCCATTTACTACCCACCGTAGCAGACGGTCTTCCGGATATCCACTCGTAAGTGGGGTGCCACTTAGGCCAGGCAAGCTCACATTACTTAAACAAGCTCAACTCGATTCGCAAAGTAACTGACATAACAGTTACAAACTCCTTTCCGCGCAAAAGTTGGCATACTCTCCAACTTTAAGTTTCCATTAAGGAAAATACTCGTGGACAGGTCCACTTCTCGTAATCCCTAGAGTTTTCTCGGAACTTGCTCTGATACCAACTGTGACGGACCAGAAAATTACGCCTTTGGCGCATTTCCCCACATGTCGTAATCTCCCCGATGTGCCATGATGAAGCTACGATACGGGCCTCAAAGATAGGCAATGCACTTCCATTTGCCCTTGCAAGCATGATGCAACTAACTTAGCTTCCACACCGTTCCAACTTACCCTTGATCCGCGAAGGGTTTATTAAGAAAACAAAAACCTTCCTAAAACGGCAAATACGGCCGTTTGAGACCCTAAACGATGAAATGACTAAATTCTGGTGACCATGTGGACCTATAGATCGACATGTCTTGATCTTTGGGCCTTTTTCCATCAAAATGGACCCCTCTTGAGCTAAATTACGACACTCGGGTTTTTAGACTCTATCGAACACCTTGATAGGAAGTTTGAGTATCCATAGAATGGAATGCAACTTGCCTCATCCAGTTTGGCCACAATCAACTCTTGCGTCGATCTACCGATCCAGATGATATGAGAGGCCAGAATGTCGCAATCATCTCCCAATTAGATGATATGAGCGACAAAGTGTTGGACCGGCAATGCTGCAACTCATTGCGGCTGCCTACGTACTCTTCCCTAATCTAAAGCGATCAAGCACAGGCCGTAGTTCATCCACGAAGGGACAAAAACTTAAACCAATTCGTTTGCGAGGCCGTGGCCAAGCAATAAAGGTAATGGCCTAGTCCGTATAGGTCGTTCTGTCAAAATGCATCCAAGTGATGCATGTTTGGTTCGCAATATGGCATAACGATGCCTAAGCATCAAATGCCCTCTTCGCGAGGATACGCAACTATAAATGAGCCTTAGGCATCATTTATACTCTTCCGGCTAAGGTATGAATCTTACTTGGTGCATAGCCTGCATATGCACCATTAACCAACTACCCCTCCCTATATATGTTAATTTTACATTTTTACAACTAAAATTGGGAGAGAAAAAATAATTCATCAACTCCCCAGGCCATGATGGATGCACTTTGGCATTCTGGCCAACTGCGATGTTCAGCCATGTTGGCTGTCCGCTGCCAACCAGATGTCCAACCATGTCGGCTGTCCGTTGTCAACACATTGGCCCGGGGCCAATGTTCCTTTTCCTACGCAACAGAAGCTTTGGATGAAGCTTCATCTCCGGCAATGGCGTATCTTTTAGCGTGCGCCATGCTAAAAATACGGGGTGTTACAATATTCACCCTTTTAAAGAATTTCATCCCCGAAATTCAAAAAAAAGAAGCTATTGTGGATAATTTCTTCGATTTTGAACTTCCTGAGAAAAACTCCCATACCAGATGCTCAAAAATTACAGGTTTCTTCAAGTTATCATGAACAACAACTTAGACCTTCTGAGCAACCGTCGCATACCGCCTGCCCAGGAATCCAAAAGTGCCCACAACAATACCAAAAATCGCAATTGGCTAGTGCCAAGAGGATATCTCGACCAGGTATCCTAGATGGCATCCCATACTACCACCCAGGAATCCTTAAGGTTCACAAGTTGAAAGGTGTCATCGAAATGACAAGATTTTAGCATAATACTGTCTTGAACAGTTTCCAGTTGCCCACCGTCCCTCACAGTCATCCAGGTTGCCACTCGTAAGTGGGATGCTAGCTTGGCCTGACAATGCACACCTTTGGACAGTGCCAACGTGTGGAAATGATAAGTCACATTGTCTACCCACCGTACTAGACGGTCTCCGGATATCCACTCGTAAGTGGGGTGCCACTTAGGCCAGGAAAGCTCACAGTACTAAAACATGCTCAACTCGATTCGCAAAGTAACTGACATAGCAGTTACAAACTCCTTTCCGCGCAAAAGTTGGCCTACTCTCAAACTTTAAATTTATATTATGGAAAATACTCGTGGACAAGTCCACTCCTCACAGTACCTATAGTTTTCTCAGAACTTTATCTGATACCAACTGTGACGGACTGGAAAATTACGCCATTGGCGCGTTGCCCCGCATGCCGTAATCTCCCCGATGCGCCATGATGAATCTACGATCCGGGCGTCAAAGCTAGGCAAATGCACGTCCATTTTCCGTTGCAAGCATGATGCAGCTAACTTAGCTTCCACACCGTTCCAAATTACCCTTGATCCGCGAAGGGTTTATTTACAAAACAAAAACTTTCCTAAAACGGCAAAAACAACCATTTGAGGCCCTAAACGATGGAATTTGGCTAAATTCTGGTGACCATGTGGATCTATAGATCGACATGTCTTGAGCTTTGGGTCGTTTCCCATCAAAATGGACTCCTCTTGAGCTAAATTATGACACTCGTGTTTTTAGCCTATGTCGAACACCTTGATAGGAAGTATGAGCATCCAGTGAATGGAATGCAACTTGCCTCGTCAAGTTTTGACACAATCATCTCTTGCGTCGAGATACCGAGCCTGATGATATGAGAGGCCAGAATGTCGCAATCATCTTCCAATTAGATAATATGAGCGACAAAGTGTTGGATCGGCAATGCTTCAATTCATTGCGGCTGCCTACGTACCCTTCCCTACTCTAAAGGGATCAAGCACAGACCGTAGTTCATCCAAGAAGGGACAGAAAATTAAACCAACTTGTTTGCGAGGCCATGGCCAAGCAATAAAGGTAATGTCCTGGTCCGTATAGGTCGTTCCGTCAAAATGCATCCAAGTGATGCATGTTTGGTACGCAATATGGCATTACGATGACTAAGCATCAAACGCCCTCTTCGCGAGGCTACGCAACTATAAATGAGCCTTAGGCATCGTTTATACTCTTCCGGCTAAGCTATGAAGCTTACTTGGTGCATAGTATGCATATGCACCATTAACCAACTACCCCTCCCTTTATATATTAATTAGACATTTTTACAACTCAAATTGGGGGAGGAAAAATCATTCATCAACTCCTCAGGCCATGGTGGCTGCACCTTGCCATTCTGGCCAACTGCAATGTTAGTCCATGTTGGTTGTCCGCTGCCAACCCGATGTTCAGCCATGTTGGCTGTCCACTGCCAACCTGTCCAGCCATGTTGGCTGTCCGTTGTCAACACATTGGCCCGTGGCCAATGTTCCTTTTCCTACGCAACAGAAGCTTTGGATGAAGCTTCATCTCAGGTCATGTCGCATCATAGCATGCGCCATGCTAAAAATACGTGGTGTAACAATATTCACCCCTTTAAAGAATTTCGTCCCCCAAATTCAAAAAAAAAGAAGCTATTGTGGATAATTTATTCGATTTTGGATTTCCTGAGCAAAAGTCCCATAACAGATGCTTAGAAATTACAGGTTTCTTCAAGTTATCTTGAACAAAAATTTAGACCTTCTAAGCAACCGTCCCATACCGCATGCCCAGGAATCCAAAAGTGCCCACAACAATACCAAGAATCGCAATTGGTTAGTGCCAAGAGGATATCTCGACCAGGTATCTTAGATGGCATCCCATACTACCACCCAGGAATCCTTAAGGTTCGCAAGTTGAAAGGTGTCATCAAAATGACAAGATTTTAGCACAGTACTATCTGGAACAGTTTCCAGTTGCCCACCGTCCCTAACAGTCATCCAGGTTGCTACTCGTAAGTGAGATGCTAGCTTGGTCTGACAACGCACACCTTTGGCCAGTGCCAACATGTGGGGATGATCAGTCCCATTTTCTACCCACCGTAGCAGACGGTCTTCCGGATATCCACTCGTAAGTGGGGTGCTACTTAGGCCAGGAAAGTTCACAGTACTTAACCAAGCTCAACTCGACTCGCAAAGTAACTGACATAGCAGTTACAAACTCCTTTCCGCGCAAAAGTGGCCCTACTCTCCAACTTTAAGTTTCCATTAAGGAAAATACTCGTGGACAGGTCCACTTCTCATAGTCCCTAGAGTTTTCTTAGAACTTGCTCTGATACCAACTGTGACGGACCGGAAAATTACGCCTTTGGTGTGTTGCCCCACATGTCGTAATCTCCCGGATGCGCCATGATGAAGCTACGATCCGGGCCTCAAAGATAGGCAAATGCACGTCCATTTTCCCTTGCAAGCGTGATGCAGCTAACTTAGTTTCCACAGCGTTCCAACTTACCCTTGATCCGCGAAGGGTTTATTAAGAAAACAAAAACTTTCCTAAAACGGAAAAAACGGCCATTTGAGGCCCTAAACGATGGAATGGCTAAATTCTGGTGACCATGTGGACCTATAGATCGACATGTCTTGATCTTTGGGCCGTTTCCCATAAAAATGGACTCCTCTTGAGCTAAATTACGACACTCGGGTTTTTAGCCTCTATCGAACACCTTGATAGGAAGTATGAGTATCCAGAGAATGGAATGCAACTTGCCTCATCAAGTTTGGCCACAATCATCTGTTGCGTCAAGCTACCGATCCAGATGATATGAGAGGCCAGAATGTCGCAATCATCTCCCAATTAGATGATATGAGCGACAAAGTGTTGGACCGGTAATGCTGCAACTCATTGCGGCTGCCTACGTACCCTTTCCTACTCTAAAGGGATCAAGCACAGACCGTACTTCATCCACGAAGGGATAAAAACTTAAACCAACTCGTTTGCGAGGCCGTGGCCAAGCAATAAAGGTAATGGCCTAATATGTATAGGTCGTTCCGTCAAAATGCATCCAAGTGAAGCATGTTTGGTCTGCAATATGTCATAACGATGCCTAAGCATCAAATGCCCCCTTCGCTAGGCTACGCAACTATAAATGAGCCTTAGGCATCATTTATACTCTTCCGGCTAAGCTATGAAGCTTACTTGGTGCATAGTCCGCATATGCACCATTAACCAACTACCCCTCCCTATATATGTTAATTTGACATTTTAGAACACAAATTGGGGGAGCAAAAATCATTCATCAACTCCTCAGGCCATGATGGCTGCACCTTGCCATTCTGGAAAACTGCGATGTTCAGCCATGTTGGCTGTCCGCTGCCAACCCGATGTTCAGCCATGTTGGATGTCCAATGCCAACCCGTCCAGCCGTGTTGGTTGTCCCCTGCGAACCCGATGTCCAGCCATGTTGGTTGTCCGTTGTCAACACATTGGCCCGGGGCCAATGTTCCCTTTCCTACGAAACAGAAGATTTGGATGAAGATTCATCTCAGGTCATGGCGCATCTTTTAGCATGCGCCTTGCTAAAAACACGGGATGTTACAATATTAACCGCTTTAAAGAATTTCGTCCTCGAAATTCAAAAAAAAAAAGCTATTGTGGACAATTTCTTCGATTTTGGATTTCCTGAGCAAAAGTCCCATACCAGATGCTTAGAAATTACAGGTTTCTTCAAGTTGTCGTGAACAACAATTTAGACCTTCTGAGCAACCGTCCCATACCGCCTTCCCAGGAATCCAAAAGTGCCCACAACAATACCAATAATCGCAATTGGTTAGTGCCAAGAGGATATCTCGACCAGGTATCCTAGATGGCATCCCATACTACCACTCAGGAATCCTTAAGGTTCGCAAGTTGAAAGGTGTCATCGAAATGACAAGATTTTAGAATAGTACTATCTGGAATAGTTTCCAGTTGCCCACCGTCCCTAACAGTCATCCAGGTTGCCACTCGTAAGTGGGATGCTAGCTTGGCCTGACAACGCACACCTTTGGCCAGTGCCAACGTGTGGGGATGATCAGTCCCATTTTCTACCCACCGTAGCAGACAGTCTTCTGGATATCCACTCGTAAGTGGGGTGCCACTTAGGCCAGGCAAGCTCACAGTACTTAAACAAGCTCAACTCGATTCGCAAAGTAACTGACATAGCAGTTACAAACTCCTTTCCGCGCAAAAGTTGGCCTACTCTCCAACTTTAAGTTTCCATTAAGGAAAATACTCGCGGACAAGTCCACTCCTCACAGTACCTGGAATTTTCTCAGAACTTGCTCTGATACCAACTGTGACGGACCGGAAAACTAAGCCTTTGTCGGGTTGCCCCGCATGCCTAATCTCCCCGATGCGCCGTGATGATGCTACGATCCGGGCCTCAAATCTAGGAAAATGCACGTCCATTTGCCCTTGAAAGCATGATGCAGATAACTTGGCTTTCACACCGTTCCAACTTACCCTTGATCCGCGAAGGGTTTGTTAAGAAAACAAAAACTTTGCTAAAACGGCAAAAACGACCATTTGAGGCCCTAAAGGATGGAATTTGGCTAAATTCTGGTGACCATGTGGATCTAAATATCAACATGTCTTGATCTTTGGGCCGTTTCCCATCAAAATTGACTTCCCCTGAGCTAAATTACGACACTCGGGTTTTTAGCCTATGTCGAACACCTTGATAGGAAGTATGAGCATCCAGTGAATGCAATGCAACTTGCCTCATCAAGTTTGGCCATAATCATCTCTTGCGTCGAGCTACCGAGCCAGATGATATGAGAGGCCAGAATGTCGCAATCATCTTCCAATTAGATGATATGAGCGACAAAGTGTTGGACCGGCAATGCTGCAACTCATTGCGGCTGCCTACGTACC
>NC_039365.1:75037379-75092830 GCF_003573695.1 Papaver somniferum
TCCATGTTGGTTGTCCGCTGCCAACCCGATGTTCAGCCATGTTGGCTGTCCACTGCCAACCTGTCCAGCCATGTTGGCTGTCCGTTGTCAACACATTGGCCCGTGGCCAATGTTCCTTTTCCTACGCAACAGAAGCTTTGGATGAAGCTTCATCTCAGGTCATGTCGCATCATAGCATGCGCCATGCTAAAAATACGTGGTGTAACAATATTCACCCCTTTAAAGAATTTCGTCCCCCAAATTCAAAAAAAAAGAAGCTATTGTGGATAATTTATTCGATTTTGGATTTCCTGAGCAAAAGTCCCATAACAGATGCTTAGAAATTACAGGTTTCTTCAAGTTATCTTGAACAAAAATTTAGACCTTCTAAGCAACCGTCCCATACCGCATGCCCAGGAATCCAAAAGTGCCCACAACAATACCAAGAATCGCAATTGGTTAGTGCCAAGAGGATATCTCGACCAGGTATCTTAGATGGCATCCCATACTACCACCCAGGAATCCTTAAGGTTCGCAAGTTGAAAGGTGTCATCAAAATGACAAGATTTTAGCACAGTACTATCTGGAACAGTTTCCAGTTGCCCACCGTCCCTAACAGTCATCCAGGTTGCTACTCGTAAGTGAGATGCTAGCTTGGTCTGACAACGCACACCTTTGGCCAGTGCCAACATGTGGGGATGATCAGTCCCATTTTCTACCCACCGTAGCAGACGGTCTTCCGGATATCCACTCGTAAGTGGGGTGCTACTTAGGCCAGGAAAGTTCACAGTACTTAACCAAGCTCAACTCGACTCGCAAAGTAACTGACATAGCAGTTACAAACTCCTTTCCGCGCAAAAGTGGCCCTACTCTCCAACTTTAAGTTTCCATTAAGGAAAATACTCGTGGACAGGTCCACTTCTCATAGTCCCTAGAGTTTTCTTAGAACTTGCTCTGATACCAACTGTGACGGACCGGAAAATTACGCCTTTGGTGTGTTGCCCCACATGTCGTAATCTCCCGGATGCGCCATGATGAAGCTACGATCCGGGCCTCAAAGATAGGCAAATGCACGTCCATTTTCCCTTGCAAGCGTGATGCAGCTAACTTAGTTTCCACAGCGTTCCAACTTACCCTTGATCCGCGAAGGGTTTATTAAGAAAACAAAAACTTTCCTAAAACGGAAAAAACGGCCATTTGAGGCCCTAAACGATGGAATGGCTAAATTCTGGTGACCATGTGGACCTATAGATCGACATGTCTTGATCTTTGGGCCGTTT
The DNA here is from genome assembly GCF_003573695.1 of Papaver somniferum. Taxonomy (NCBI): domain Eukaryota; kingdom Viridiplantae; phylum Streptophyta; class Magnoliopsida; order Ranunculales; family Papaveraceae; genus Papaver; species Papaver somniferum. The sequence continues at coordinate 75,038,639 of NC_039365.1, forward strand.
CCCATAAAAATGGACTCCTCTTGAGCTAAATTACGACACTCGGGTTTTTAGCCTCTATCGAACACCTTGATAGGAAGTATGAGTATCCAGAGAATGGAATGCAACTTGCCTCATCAAGTTTGGCCACAATCATCTGTTGCGTCAAGCTACCGATCCAGATGATATGAGAGGCCAGAATGTCGCAATCATCTCCCAATTAGATGATATGAGCGACAAAGTGTTGGACCGGTAATGCTGCAACTCATTGCGGCTGCCTACGTACCCTTTCCTACTCTAAAGGGATCAAGCACAGACCGTACTTCATCCACGAAGGGATAAAAACTTAAACCAACTCGTTTGCGAGGCCGTGGCCAAGCAATAAAGGTAATGGCCTAATATGTATAGGTCGTTCCGTCAAAATGCATCCAAGTGAAGCATGTTTGGTCTGCAATATGTCATAACGATGCCTAAGCATCAAATGCCCCCTTCGCTAGGCTACGCAACTATAAATGAGCCTTAGGCATCATTTATACTCTTCCGGCTAAGCTATGAAGCTTACTTGGTGCATAGTCCGCATATGCACCATTAACCAACTACCCCTCCCTATATATGTTAATTTGACATTTTTAGAACACAAATTGGGGGAGAAAAAATCATTCATCAACTCCTCAGGCCATGATGGATGCACCTTTCCATTCTGGAAAACTGCGATGTTCAGCCATGTTGGCTGTCCGCTGCCAACCCGATGTTCAGCCATGTTGGATGTCCACTGCCAACCCGTCCAGCCGTGTTGGTTGTCCCTTGCGAACCCGATGTCCAGCCATATTGGTTGTTCGTTGTCAACACATTGGCCCGGGGCCAATGTTCCCTTTCCTACGAAACAGAAGATTTGGATGAAGATTCATCTCAGGTCATGGCGCATCTTTTAGCATGCGCCTTGCTAAAAACACGTGATGTTACAATATTCACCCCTTTAAATATTTTCGTCCTCGAAATTCAAAAAAAAAAGCTATTGTGGACAATTTCTTCGATTTTGGATTTCCAGAGCAAAAGTCCCATACCAGATGATTAGAAATTACAGGTTTCTTCAAGTTATCGTGAACAACAATTTAGACCTTCTGAGCAACCGTCCCATACCGCCTGCCCAGGAATCCAAAAGTCCCCACAACAATACCAAGAATCGCAATTGGTTAGTGCCAAGAGGATATCTCGACCAGGTATCCTAGATGGCATCCCATACTACCACTCAGGAATCCTTAAGGTTCGCAAGTTGAAAGGTGTCATCGAAATGACAAGATTTTAGCATAGTACTACCTGGAACAGTTTCCAGTTGCCCACCGTCTCTAACAGTCATCCAGGTTTCCACTCGTAAGTGGGATGCTAGCTTGGCCTGACAACGCACACCTTTGGCCAGTGCCAACGTGTGGGGATGATCAGTCACATTTTCTACCCACCGTAGCAGACAGTCTTCTGGATATCCACTCGTAAGTGGGGTGCCACTTAGGCCAGGCAAGATCACAGTACTTAAACAAGCTCAACTCGATTCGCAAAGTAACTGACATAGTAGTTACAAACTCCTTTCCTCGCAAAAGTTGGCCTACTCTCCAACTTTAAGTTTCCATTAAGGAAAATACTCGCAGACAAGTCCACTCCTCACAGTCCCTGGAGTTTTCTCGGAACTCGCTCTGATACCAACTGTGACGGCCCGAAAAACTAAGCCTTTGTCGAATTGCCCCGCATGCCGTAATCTCCCCGATGCGCCGTGATAAACTACGATCTGGGCCTCAAATCTAGGAAAATGCACGTCCATTTTCCCTTGAAAGCATGATGCAGCTAACTTAGCTTTCACACCGTTCCAACTTACCCTTGATCCGCGAATGGTTTGTTAAGAAAACAAAAACTTTGCTAAAACGGCGAAAACTACCATTTGAGGTCCTAAACGATGGAATTTGGCTAAATTCTGGTGACCATGTGGATCTAAATATCAACATGTCTTGATCTTTGGGCCGTTTCCCATCAAAATTGACTTTCCCTGAGCTAAATTACGGCACTCGGGTTTTTAGCCTATGTCGAACACCTTGATAGGAAGTATGAGCATCCAGTGAATGCAATGCAACTTGCCTCATCAAGTTTGGCCATAATCATCTCTTGCGTCGAGCTACCGAGCCAGATGATATGAGAGGCCAGAATGTCGCAATCATCTTCCAATTAGATGATATGAGCGACAAAGTGTTGGACCGGCAATGCTGCAACTCATTGCGGCTGCCTACGTACCTTTCTCTACTCTAAAGAGATCAAGCGCATACCGTAATTCATCCACGAAGGGACAGAAACTTAAACCAACTCGTTTGCGAGGCCGTGGCCAACCAATAAAGGTAATGGCCTAATCCATATAGGTTGTTCCGTCAAAATGCATCCAAGTGATGCATGTTTGGTCCGCAATATGGCATAACGATGCCTAAGCATCAAATTCCCTCTTCGCGAGGCTAGCAACTATAAATGAGCCTTAGGCATCATTTATACTCTTCCGGCTAAGCTATGAAGCTTACTTGGTGCATAGTCCGCATATGCACCATTAACCAACTACCCCTCTCTATATATGTTAGTTTGACATTTTTACAACCCAAATTGGGGGAGAAAAAATCATTCATCAACTCCACAGGCCATGATGGCTACACCTTGCATTCTGGACAACTGCGATGTTCAGCCATGTTAGCTGTCCACTGCCAACTCGTCCAGCCATGTTGGCTGTCCGCTGCCAACCCGATGTCCAGCCATGTTGGTTTGGATGTCCACTGCAAACCCGATGTCCAGCCATGTTGCCTGTCCATTGTCAACACATTGGTCCGGGGCCAATGTTCTTTTTCCTACGCAACAGAAGCTTTGGATGAAGCTTCATCTCAGGCCATGGCGCATCTTTTAGCATGCGTCATGCTAAAAACACGGGGTGTTACAATATTCACCCCTTAAAAAAAACTATTGTGGGCAATTTTTCGATTTTGGATTTCCTGTGCAAAAATCCATTCCAGAGGCTCAAAAATTACAGGTTTCTTCAAGTTATCGTGAACAACAATTTAGACCTTCTGAGCAACCGTCCCATACCGCCTGCCCAGGAATCCAAAAGTTCCCACAACAATACCAAGAATCGCAATTGGCCAGTGCCAAGAGGATATCTCGACCAGGTATCCTAGATGGCATCACATACAACCACCTAGGAATCCTTAAGGTTCACAAGTTGAAAGGTGTCATCGAAATGACAAGATTTTAGCACAATACTGTCTGGAACAGTTTCAAGTTTCCCATCGTCCTGACAGTCATCCAGGTTTCCAATAGTAAGTGGAATGCTAGCTGGGCCTGACAACGCACACTTTTGGCCAGTGCCAACGTGTGGGGATGATCGGTCTCATTGTCTATCCACCGTACCACACGGTCTTCCGGATATACACTCGTAAGTGGGGTGCCACTTAGGCCAGGAAAGCTCACAGTACTTAAACAAGCTCAACTCGATTCGCAAAGTAACTGACATAACAGTTACAAACTCCTTTCCGCGCAAAAGTTGGCCTGCTCTCCAACTTTAAGTTTCCATTAAGGAAAATACTCGTGGACAGGTCCACTTCTCGTAATCCCTAGAGTTTTCTCGGAACTTGCTCTGATACCAACTGTGACGGACCGGAAAATTACGCCTTTGCTGCGTTGACCCACATGTCGCAATCTTCTCGATGTGCCATGATGAAGCTATGATCCGGGCCTCAAAGATAGGCAATGCACGTCCATTTGCCCTTGAAAGCATGATGCAGCTAACTTAGCTTCCACACTGTTCCAACTTACCCTTGATCCGCGAAGGGTTTATTAAGAAAACAAAAACTTTCCTAAAACGGCAAAAACGGCAGTTTGAGACCCTAAACGATGAAATGGCTAAATTCTGGTGACCATGTGGATCTATAGATCGACATGTCTTGATCTTTGGGCCGTTTCCCATCAAAATGGACTCCTCTTGAGCTAAATTATGACACTCAGGTTTTTAGCCTCTATCGAACACCTTGATAGGAAGTTTGAGTATCCATAGAATGGAATGCAACTTGCCTCATCAAGTTTGGACACAATCAACTCTTGCTTCGAGCTACCGATCCAGATGATATGAGAGGCCAAAATGTCGCAATCATCTCCCAATTACATGATATGAGCGACAAAGTGTTGGACCGGCAATGCTGCAACTCATTGCGGCTGCCTACGTACCCTTCCCTAATCTAAAGGGATCAAGCACAGGCCGTAGTTCATCCACGAAGGGACAAAAACTTAAACCAATTCGTTTGCGAGGCCGTGGCCAAGCAATAAAGGTAATGGCCTAGTCCGTATAGGTCGTTCTGTCAAAATGCATCCAAGTGATGCATGTTTGGTTCGCAATATGGCATAACGATGCCTAAGAATCCAATGCCCTCTTCGCGAGGCTACGCAACTATAAATGAGCCTTAGGCATCATTTATACTCTTCCGGCTAAGGTATGAAGCTTACTTGGTGCATAGTCTGCATATGCACTATTAACCAACTACCCCTCCCTATATATGTTAATTTTACATTTTTATAACTAAAATTGGGAGAGCAAAAATAATTCATCAACTCCCCAGGCCATGATGGATGCACCTTGGCATTCTGGCCAACTGCGATGTTCATCCATGTTGGTTGTCCGCTGCCAACCCGATGTTCAGCCATGTTGGCTGTCCACTGCCAACCTGTCCAGCCATGTTGGCTGTCCGTTGTCAACACATTGGCCCGTGGCCAATGTTCCTTTTCCTACGCAACAGAAGCTTTGGATGAAGCTTCATCTCAGGTCATGTCGCATCATAGCATGCGCCATGCTAAAAATACGTGGTGTAACAATATTCACCCCTTTAAAGAATTTCGTCCCCCAAATTCAAAAAAAAAGAAGCTATTGTGGATAATTTATTCGATTTTGGATTTCCTGAGCAAAAGTCCCATAACAGATGCTTAGAAATTACAGGTTTCTTCAAGTTATCTTGAACAAAAATTTAGACCTTCTAAGCAACCGTCCCATACCGCATGCCCAGGAATCCAAAAGTGCCCACAACAATACCAAGAATCGCAATTGGTTAGTGCCAAGAGGATATCTCGACCAGGTATCTTAGATGGCATCCCATACTACCACCCAGGAATCCTTAAGGTTCGCAAGTTGAAAGGTGTTATCGAAATGACAAGATTTTAGCACAGTACTATCTGGAACGGTTTCCAGTTGCTCACCGTCCCTGACAGTTATCCAGGTTGCACTCGTAAGTGGGATACTAGCTTGGCCTGACAACGCACACCTTTGGCCAGTGCCAACGTGTGGGGATGATCAGTCCCATTTTCTACACTACGTAGCAGACGGTCTTCCGGATATCCACTCGTAAGTGGGGTGCCACTTAGGCCAGGCAAGCTCACAGTACTTAAACAAGCTCAACTCGATTCGCAAAGTAACTGACATAGCAGTTACAAATTCCTTTCCGCGCAAAAGTTTCCCTACTCTCAAACTTTAAGTTTCCATTAAGGAAAATACTCGTGGACAGGTCCACTTATCATAGTCCCTAGAGTTTTCTCGGAACTTGCTCTGATACCAACTGTGACGGACCGGAAAATTACGCCTTTGGTGTGTTGCCCCACATGTCGTAATCTCCCGGATGTGCCATGATGAAGCTACGATCCGGGCCTCAAAGATAGGCAAATGCACGTCCATTTTCCCTTGCAAGCATGATGCAGCTAACTTAGCTTCCACACCGTTCCAACTTACCCTTGATACGCGAAGGGTTTATTAAGAAAACAAAAATTTTCCTAAAACGGCAAAAACGACCATTTGAGGCCCTAAACGATGGAATGGCTAAATTCTGGTGACCATGTGGACCTATAGATCGACATGTCTTGATCTCTGGGCCGTTTTCCATAAAAATGGACTCCTCTTGAGCTAAATTACGACACTCGGGTTTTTAGCCTCTATCGAACACCTTGATAGGAAGTATGAGTATCCAGAGAATGGAATGCAACTTGCCTCATCAAGTTTGTCCACAATCATCTCTTGCTTCGAGCTACCGATCCAGATGATATGAAAGGCCAGAATGTCGCAATCATCTCCCAATTAGATGATATGAGCGACAAAGTGTTGGCCCGGTAATGCTGCAACTCATTGCGGCTGCCTACGTACCCTTCCCTACTCTAAAGGGATCAAGCACAGACCGTACTTCATCCACGAAGGGATAAAAACTTAAACCAACTCGTTTACGAGGCCGTGACCAAGCAATAAAGGTAATGGCCTAGTCTGTATAGGTCGTTCCGTCAAAATGCATCCAAGTGAAGCATGTTTGGTCTGCAATATGGCACAACGATGCCTAAGCATCAAATTCCCTCTTCGCTAGGCTACGCAACTATAAATGAGCCTTAGGCATCATTTATACTCTTCCGGCTAAGCTATGAAGCTTACTTGGTGCATAGTCCGCATATGCACCATTAACCAACTACCCCTCCCTATATATGTTAATTTGACATTTTTAGAACACAAATTGGGGGAGAAAAAATCATTCATCAACTCCTCAGGCCATGATGGATGCACCTTTCCATTCTGGAAAACTGCGATGTTCAGCCATGTTGGCTGTCCGCTGCCAACCCGATGTTCAGCCATGTTGGATGTCCACTGCCAACCCGTCCAGCCGTGTTGGTTGTCCCTTGCGAACCCGATGTCCAGCCATATTGGTTGTTCGTTGTCAACACATTGGCCCGGGGCCAATGTTCCCTTTCCTACGAAACAGAAGATTTGGATGAAGATTCATCTCAGGTCATGGCGCATCTTTTAGCATGCGCCTTGCTAAAAACACGTGATGTTACAATATTCACCCCTTTAAATATTTTCGTCCTCGAAATTCAAAAAAAAAAGCTATTGTGGACAATTTCTTCGATTTTGGATTTCCAGAGCAAAAGTCCCATACCAGATGATTAGAAATTACAGGTTTCTTCAAGTTATCGTGAACAACAATTTAGACCTTCTGAGCAACCGTCCCATACCGCCTGCCCAGGAATCCAAAAGTCCCCACAACAATACCAAGAATCGCAATTGGTTAGTGCCAAGAGGATATCTCGACCAGGTATCCTAGATGGCATCCCATACTACCACTCAGGAATCCTTAAGGTTCGCAAGTTGAAAGGTGTCATCGAAATGACAAGATTTTAGCATAGTACTACCTGGAACAGTTTCCAGTTGCCCACCGTCTCTAACAGTCATCCAGGTTTCCACTCGTAAGTGGGATGCTAGCTTGGCCTGACAACGCACACCTTTGGCCAGTGCCAACGTGTGGGGATGATCAGTCACATTTTCTACCCACCGTAGCAGACAGTCTTCTGGATATCCACTCGTAAGTGGGGTGCCACTTAGGCCAGGCAAGATCACAGTACTTAAACAAGCTCAACTCGATTCGCAAAGTAACTGACATAGTAGTTACAAACTCCTTTCCTCGCAAAAGTTGGCCTACTCTCCAACTTTAAGTTTCCATTAAGGAAAATACTCGCAGACAAGTCCACTCCTCACAGTCCCTGGAGTTTTCTCGGAACTCGCTCTGATACCAACTGTGACGGCCCGAAAAACTAAGCCTTTGTCGAATTGCCCCGCATGCCGTAATCTCCCCGATGCGCCGTGATAAACTACGATCTGGGCCTCAAATCTAGGAAAATGCACGTCCATTTTCCCTTGAAAGCATGATGCAGCTAACTTAGCTTTCACACCGTTCCAACTTACCCTTGATCCGCGAATGGTTTGTTAAGAAAACAAAAACTTTGCTAAAACGGCGAAAACTACCATTTGAGGTCCTAAACGATGGAATTTGGCTAAATTCTGGTGACCATGTGGATCTAAATATCAACATGTCTTGATCTTTGGGCCGTTTCCCATCAAAATTGACTTTCCCTGAGCTAAATTACGGCACTCGGGTTTTTAGCCTATGTCGAACACCTTGATAGGAAGTATGAGCATCCAGTGAATGCAATGCAACTTGCCTCATCAAGTTTGGCCATAATCATCTCTTGCGTCGAGCTACCGAGCCAGATGATATGAGAGGCCAGAATGTCGCAATCATCTTCCAATTAGATGATATGAGCGACAAAGTGTTGGACCGGCAATGCTGCAACTCATTGCGGCTGCCTACGTACCCTTCCCTACTCTAAAGAGATCAACCACATACCGTAATTCATCCACGAAGGGATAGAAACTTAAACCAACTCGTTTGCGAGGCCGTGGACAACCAATAAAGGTAATGGCCTAATCCATATAGGTCGTTCCGTCAAAATGCATCCAAGTGATGCATGTTTGGTCCGCAATATGGCATAACGATGCCTAAGCATCAAATGCCCTCTTCGCGAGGCTAGCAACTATAAATGAGCCTTAGGCATCATTTATACTCTTCCGTCTAAGCTATGAAGCTTACTTGGTGCATAGTCCGCATATGGACCATTAACCAACTACCCCTCCCTATATATGTTAATTTGACATTTTTACAACTCAAATTGGGGGAGCAAAAATCATTCATCAACTCCCCAGGCCATGATGGCTGCACCTTGCCATTCTGGTCAACTGCGATGTTCAGCCATATTGGCTGTCCGCGGCAAACCCGATCTTCAGCCATGTTGGGTGTCCACTGCCAACCCGTCCAGTCATGTTGGCTGTCCGTTGTCAACACATTGGACCGGGGCCAATGTTCGTTTTCCTACGCAACAGAAGCTTTGGATGAAGCTTCATCTCAGGCCATGACGCATCTTTTAGCATGTGTCATGCTAAAAACACGGGGTGTTACAATATTCACCCCTTTAAAGAATTTTGTCCCCGAAAATTCAAAAAAAAAAGCTATTGTGGACAATTTCTTCGATTTTGGATTTCCTAAGCAAAAGTCCCATACCAGATACTCAGAAATCACATGTTTCTTCAAGTTATCGTAAACAACAATTTAGACCTTATGAGCAATCGTCCCATATCGCCTGCCCAGGAATCCAAAAGTGCTCACAATAATACCAAGAATCGCAATTGGCCAGTGCCAAGAGGATATCTCGACCAGGTATCATAGATGGCATCCTATACTACCACCCAGGAATCCTTAAGGTTCAAAAGTTGAAAGGTGTAATCGAAATGACAAGATTTTAGCACAATATTGTGTGGAACAGTTTCCAGTTCCCCACCGTCCCTGACGGTCATCTAGGTTGCCACTCGTAAGTGGGATGCTAGCTGGGCCTGACAACGCACACTTTTGGCCAGTGCCAACGTGTGGGGATGATCAGTCCCATTGTCTACCCACCGTACCAGACGGTCTTCCGGATATCCACTCGTAAATGGGGTACCACTTAGGCCAGGAAATCTCACAGTACTTAAACAAGCTCAACTCGATTTGCAAAGTAACTGACATAGCAGTAACAAACTCCTTTCCGCGCAAAAGTTGGCATACTCTCCAACTTTAAGTTTTCATTAAGGAAAATACTCGTGGACAAGTCCACTCCTTACAATCCCTAGAGTTTTCTCGGAACTTGCTATGATACCAACTGTGACGGACCGGAAAATTACGCCATTGGCGCGTTTCCCCGCAGGCCGTAATCTGCCCGATCCGCCATGATGAAGCTACGATCCGGACCTCAAAGCTAGGCAAATGCACGTCCATTTTACCTTGCAAGCATGATGTAGCTAACTTAGCTTCCACACCGTTCCAACTTACCCTTGATCAGCGAAGGGTTTATTAAGAAAACAAAAACTTTCCTAAAACGGAAAAAACGACCATTTGAAGCCCTAAACGATGGAATTTGGCTAAATTCTGGTGACCATGTAGATCTATAAATCGACATGTCTTGATCTTTGGGCCGTTTTCCATCGAAATGGACTTCTCTTGAGCTAAATTACGATATTCGAGTTTTTAGCCTATGTCGAACACCTTGATAGGAAGTATGAGCATCCAGTGAATGGAATGCAACTTGCCTCATCAAGTTTGGCCACAATCATCTCTTGCGTCGATCTACCGAGCCAGATGATATGAGAGGCCAGAATGTCGCAATCATCTCCCAATTAGATGATATGAGCGACAAAGTGTTGGACCAGCAATGCTGCAACTTATTGTGGCTTCCTACGTACCCTTTCGTACTCTAAAGGAATCAAGCACATACCGTAATTCATCAAAGAAGGGAAAGAAACTTAAACCAACTCGTTTGCGAGGCCGTGTCCAAGAAATAAAAGTAATGGCCTAGTCCGCATAGGTTGTTCCGTCAAAATGCAGCCAAGTGATGCATGTTTGGTCCGCAATATGGCATAACGATGCCTAAGCATCAAATTCCCTCTTCGCGAGGCTACGCAACTATAAATGAGCCTTAGGCATCATTTATACTCTTCTGGCTAAGCTATGAAGCTTACTTGGTGCATAGTCCGCATATGTACCATTAACCAACTACCCCTCCCTATATATGTTAATTTGACATTTTTACAACTCAAATTGGGGGAGCAAAAATCATTCATCAACTTCCCAGTCCATGATGGTTGCACCTTACCATTCTGGCCAACTGCGATGTTCAGACATGTTGGATGTCCTCTGCCAACCCGATGTTCAGCCATGTTGGCTGCCCGCTGCCTACCCGTCCAGCCATGTTGGATGTCCGCTGCCAACCCGATGTCCAGACATGTTGGCTGTCCACTGCCAACTCGATGTCCAGCCATGTTGGCTGTCCGTTGTCAACACATTGGCCCGGGGATAATGTTCCTTTTCCTATGCAACAGAAGCTTTGGATGAAGCTTCATCTCAGGACATGGCGCATCTTTTAGCATGCGCCATGCTAAAAACACGGGGTGTTACAGTAGTAGAGGTGGAATGGATATAGACCCTTGCTTTCGTTATCTCTGCAGGTGCCTTTCTAGGACTCCACTGGTGTTGAGATTTTTTTTCGACTATCTCCATACTGGAATAACGACTATGCGAATCTTCCTTTTATCTCCCAGAGTGTGGACCCTGGAGACATTAATATCAGTGATAGCTTTGAGGCGTTTCCGGCTTGCTCCATATAACACTTATGGTGTTGCAGATGTGGCTGCTCCATTCGGACCCCGAGAGAAGCCATTGTGCCTTCCTAAGTAGTAATCACATCTTCATGTGTCTTCATGCGGCTTTATGGTCCTTTCATCTAGGAGATTTACTGGTGCTCAGCTATCCAAGGCATTTCCAGTAGCATTGCTTGAAATAGCATTTTTGCGAAGCTTTTTAGCGAACGGAAAACCGAAATTGAAATTGGCTGTTGAACCTAAATTGAGTTTAATGATTGAATTGGATCTAAGATCCACCTTTTTGAAATTGAGAAAAATGTAATGAATCCTGAGAAACTGATTTCGCAACTGAGAGATAAATCTCCCACTGTGGTCGCCAGTTGTTTATGGGGTAAAAACTGATTCTGCTGGAAATGGTAAATTTGGGTGTGCCACCGAGAAATGAACCTAAACCCTAAACAAATGCACTGCACGAGAGTACTTTAGATTCGAGATATCAATCTATACAATCCGAGCCTAAACCAAGAAATGGTCATTCCAGTCTTACTTCGGTCACAAAGTGAAGGAGAAGGGTTGATCTTAGGGAGGGAAGTGAAGAAGGTGTTGAGATCAAAATATTGAATTTTGAGGGTGTGGCTGTTTTATGACTTGTATCAGAATTTGGAACTGGCTTGTGGAATGTAAGCTATCAGTTCTTTTTTTGTTTTTCTGAATACTTGTGTTGTTGTTAACCAAAACTCTCTTGTTGGTCGAAATAGGTTGAAAACCTATTTATACAAGTCATTGAGCACCCCTGATCTCGTAGGAAGTGGAGATAGTTAACTAGTGGAGAAGTGGGGTTGTGTAGAAGCGGTTTACCATCATGTTCACGTTGTGAGGGGAAACTGGTCAGCCTTACACTACTATTCTTTTATTGCTATTTAACCGTCCGCTCTTTCCTGACACTTTCTTGTAATGGGCGCGTTGCACGCCGCACGCTGTAAACCGCCAGACTAATACCCTGATGAGTATCCCCCAGTTTTGTGACATGTTTGATGTCTCGAGTGTTTCGTGGAAAAATGTGCAACTAGTTGCTGAGTGGGTCTAATGTACAAGACCTAGTTATTCTGACCATCGCACGCAAGCTACGCGGCATAATGGCATAGTGGCGCCTGCATAGTGGCACAATGGCATAGTGGCGCCTACATAGTGGCACAGTGGAAAAGTGGCGCCTGTCATTGGAACAATGACAGAGTGGCAAAGTGGCGCCTACCAGTGGATGAGTGGAGAGGTGGCGCCTGCCAGTGATGTAGTGGCACCTGCCAATGGCGTAGCGGCAAGGTGGCGCATGCCAATGTCATAATGGCGAAGTGGCGCCTTCTATATCTCGGCATAATGGTTTTAGATCCAAATATGGATCAAAGATATTTTCTCTAGTTTCCACATCGAACTTAATGCCTAGGTGATACTATTTGGCATAGGGCGACATAATGGCCCTGACCGAATTAGGGTTTGGCATGTCAAAACCCTAGATGGCGTGTGCGGCTATGTGGCGCAGCGCATCTTGGCAAGTCCGGCCTTGGCCGTTTTGATCAAGGAAATCATGGCAAGGCCATGACTAAAAAATAGTGTTTCCTTTTGGTTTAACCAAAGCCATTAAAACAAGAATTCTATTCTGATCAGGATAGCCTGATTAGAGTTTGAATATTACTCCATTAATGGTGAAGACAGTATGAGCCAAATTGGACTCTTTTAAGCCGTTTGATTATCTTTAACTATAAAGTTATTTTGGCCACGCTAGGATTTGGCCATAATCCTAAAACATCATACAGGGATCTGTTATGGCATTGGCCATGAAAAAAGAGTGAAGTAGCACGCAGCTGCGCCGTTGTGGCACGTTAGTATATCGCCTGCCGCGGGATGACATGGCTTGCCAATTGGCATGCTGGAGCGATTTGGAAGGTTGGGTATCCAATCGTCATGGCACATGCAATGATCAATAGGCGCGTTTTGGGATGGCTTGTAGGCAATCTTAGCACCTTGGAACGGATTGCAGCAGCGTTGTTGGGACGTTGCTTGCGGAGGCATGGTGATGCCTATTTGGGCGCATTAGGAGCGGCTAAGCTTAATAAATTAGGTGGCCAAATCGTGCGGCCGTGATTGTTTTCTGGAGACTGGCTTCGGTCGTCTAGATTAGGTTCCTAATGGTATTAGGCGCATCAACCAACCAACTTCCGACTTTATTAAAAATGCGTGTGTCGGGTTTTGAGCGATCTGATTGGTCGATGGAAAAAAGAGGGTGCCACAAGCAACATGGGGCCGGCCTCATTCCAAATGCGCGTGGCGCATTTAGAGCGACCTGATTGGTCGATGGGAAAGAGGGACGGCAATCAATGTGGGTTCGGTCACATTCTAAATGTGTGTGGCGCATTTAGAGCGACCTGATTGGTCGATATAAAAATAGGTTGGCAAGGGCAACATGGAGCGTGGCCAGCGGCCGCAGGCGGCGCCTGTTGGAGCGGACCGACCAGTTATATGGCGTGGCCGCACCTCTTTTATTGTCGCTCCCATTTGCCACAGTTCTTCTTTATTTCTCATTTTTGGTAGGACTTTGCTCCTACTAGCTCCATGGCGAATTAGTTCCCAGCTTATCTAGGTTTGGCCTCGGCCAATAGGGTTCGAAATATTTGCACAAGGCGCAAAAGACCTAATGTTTGCACGTTAATTAGGTCGAAAAATTGAATCTTGTGAGTTATCACAAAATTGAACAAATTTAACAAATTCTGTGTGTTGACACAAAATTCTTTTATTCTCAGAGAGCAGTTAGCGCGTCTTCTGATTAAGCATTTTCATGCAGACCTTAATTTTGATATTTCGGAAAATTCGTGTTACTCAGCTGCGAGAGAACACTAATTGTCATGTCATACCAATACTAAGGGTTCAGCTGGGGAACATAACATAGGAAAATACTCAATAAACCATACACTAATGAGTAATGCAGGCGAGAGTTTACAGAATGTTTGGGATTGTTGCTACATGCACCATTCTGAATAAATATACTGAGTTGCTCAATACATGTGTGAGTATAGAGGCCCGGGCACTCATTACTTTTAAATGGCTCAGTCCTTTTGCAGAAGGCACATTAAATATAGGGTTTTACATTTTTAGGCCTGAAATAAAAACCACCATCAACAAGAATATAATCACCATGAAATCAATTGAATGAAAAAAAAAACAAACTAGACAAATCCAGGGTTTCATTTTAGTAAATTTGCATGATTCAAATCAAAATTGAAGAAGAAAAGCAACACAAAATGATATATCATACTGATTCATACTAATTAAAGAACAAAACTTCTTTGATTTGAGCAAAATCCTTCACATAATAATTTTTTATGAACTAATCATGGTGATTCATATATGAATGTTATGATTGAAAAGATGAAGAATAAGTAAAAGAAGGGTTTGGTTGCTCGTGTGTAATGGAGGTGGTGGTTGTGCTTCTCTATGTTAACCCTGTAACAAGAACAAGAAAATAGACGGAGGCCATTGTAAGTGTTTAACTCTGTAGAAGAAGAAAAAGAAAGAGGTGAGTGGTAAGTGCATATTTCACATATATTTAGTGTCAATTCCATGCTAGTATTTGTTGTTTTCTTGCAAATTATTGTATATTACGCTTGTTTTCTTGTATTTGTCTTTCATTAGGTGAATCATCCAAAAATAAGTGAAAATAGCTACAAAAAAAGTGAAGTCACAAGTGAAGAAGGACCAAAGACCCAGTGGAACTCGTTCAAATGGAGGATTTCTAGTTATCATTTTGTAGATGGCGAGAAGGCAAAGTCAATGGCGAAAGAACGGAGTCATTCAGAGTTCATATGAAGAAGTTATGAGCATAACAGGAACTTGGAAGGCTAAAAGGGCGAAATGGTCATTTGACAGGCAAGTGCTATTGGCACCCCCGCTGTACGTTAAGGGGCAGTCATTCTGTTAAGGGGTGAACTGTTTCAAAGGAACTGTTAAAGGCAGTCGAGTCATTTACTGGGAGGGAGCCATAATTCAAATACTGCTAAAGACACTTGGTTTTCTTCTTAGGGCCACCATTACCTTCTTTGTCATGTGCACGACAGTCCGGCGCTCAACTTCCTTTTCCAACTGGTGTTGTTACTGTGGTTATCGAGATGGCAGAGATGACGAGTTTGAAACACGTAGGTTTGACAGGGTTTTGGAGATTGTTCGAGCACGACGGAACCAAGGGAGAAAATAGTGATTGAGTCTCGGTGATTGAGAATGGGTTGCTGCCATTATCGGCACTAGATGATGGATCGTGATGAGAGCTTCAACAAAACAGAGATGATGAAAGGTGTTGCTGATCAGTGTCGATGGAAACTCGAGCTGGCATACAAATAAGTTGAGTCTCGAGTATTGGCAGTCAGGCAGTTAAGGAGAAATGAAGATAATGATCGATGTTGTTACAGAGATGGACGGAGCTCGAGCTTTGTTGTTGATAATGAGGACTGATGGTTCTTCGATGTTGCTGGGATCGGTGATAGAGGAGGTTAAGATGGAGTTACGAATCCGGACTTGGATATGGGGCCGAGTTTGAGAGAAGTTAGGGAGGCGGTGATGGAGTTTGGTTGCTGTGAAAGACGAGTTGAGGGTTCTGCCATTGATGGCACTGGCAGTGATGATGCTGGTGATTGCAGAAGAACTCATTGGCAGTGATGATCATAATGGTGACGAGAAGACGATGCTGCTGCCATTCACGATGAAGCTGAGAAATGCATGGCAACGAGATGAAGAAAATGGGTTCTCTTAAGGTCAAGGTGGAGCAGAACTCGAGCTGGGGTTCAAAAGTGAGTCGGTGTTGCTGTTGCGGCAGATCGGAAAAAACCTAGCTTCTCGCTGAGATAAGAACGGAGAAGATTCCCGAAGTAACTGAAAATATTTACGCGGAATGGAAAGTGGGAACCCGGTACAGCTTCCTACATCAAGTTCAATGTATAATTAGTTGCTGAGAAGACACGTTGGCCTACAAAGACCTTGCTGAAGTATAACCCAATAATAAGCCGTATTCATCATCTTACGAAGCCCCCTGTCGCACAGAATTAACAGCATATGTTTCCCAATTATTCAAAACTGTGCTAACTAGGGGTGCACATACCCTGCCCATACCCGTATCTGTCAATCCTACACTACCCGCCGCCAGTGTTTTAACCGTATCCTATCCTACTCACTATTTGACGGGTAGGGTAACGGGTAAAGATTTTCTTAACCGCCGTTAGATGGGTAGGGTGACAGGTAAAGCTCAAAATTATCCTACCCTACCCGCCTATTTATCTAACAGCCGTTAGTAGCCGTTGATCTTTCTATTATTAGTTTACCGGTAATTGCAAACCAAGTCACAAATCCAAGACTCTTCTAATCTTAATTGCAAAACGGTTATACCCGCCACCCTATCCTACCCGACCCGCCAATTAATGGGTCGGGTAGGATCTTATCCGTTTATTGGCGAGTAGGGTGGCGGGTAAAAAATTTCTTACCCGCCAGTCAGCGGGTAGGGTGGCGAAATAGGCCATATCCTACCTACCCTACCCGTTGTGCAACCCTAATGCTAACCGACCTTGCATCCTTATCAAATAAGGAATTTTCGGGGGAATATGGTCGGGCGAAAAGCCTATATAAGGCCGAGTACCTGCAACTTGGATACACAACTTCTGGGAGAAAAATATAGAGAAAAGGGAGAGAGGAAAGGTTTTATTTCATATGTTAGGGTTTACCCTTTTGCTTATTCTTATTTCACCATGGATTTTAGTAAATCCATGTGCAGCTAAATTTTATTGATTAAAGGATGATTTCAAAGTCCTGATTTATGAAATTTTAATTATCTTTGGAAGTTTATTTTAAGTTTAATTTTTTTGCCGATTGTCTCTATTGTTTTCAGCGTCTAAGATTATTATTTGGTTATTCAATCGGCCATTTGAATATACCTAATAGTAATTTTTCTACTAGTATTGGAGTTGGTGATACATGTAATTGTCACTCAATTCTTTACATGAGTAGTAAATCGCAAAAGATGACAGAGGGATTCTGTTAAGCAATTGTGTATAGAGATGACACTAGTAAGCATACCGAGATTATGCATCTGATGCTACTTCTTGGTGGGTTAGTTGGATAGAATCTGGTAGTCGAGCGCTTCCGTATCCAGTGGCAACAGGAATTCCGGGGATAGCAGAGCTTATTGTTATTCTACGGTTGGTGACAATAGAAATTCTATAAGAAATAAACAAGTACTTTTATTAAGTTTCTTTTCGGAGACGGCGAAGGATTGCCTAATCATCTTTTCTTTATTGTCTTTTATTTACTTTTTAATTATCTTAAAACCAATCCACCTTTGTGTTTTCCTTTTATTATATTTTTGCTCATTGAAATAACATATCAATTACACAGCTTTCTGTGGGAACGATCTCTTAGTACCACTATATTACCAGTTAATTAGTGGAAAATATCTTGATTAATTTGTTGCAATTACGACACGCATCAGTGAACGGATAACTAGTTTAGGGCTTAGGTTACTGGAATATATATGAGAAAAAACAGAGGGTTAGGATTTAAAGAAATCTGCAAAATGTAGGGTTAGGATTAAAAGAAATGGGTAACTAGAAAATTGGTCCGGTACAGGCCGGGAATAAGGTTAGAACCGGTACATGTCCCGGTTTATACCGGTTCTCATATTATGTTCCCGGTCCCTGTTCTGGTTCGGAATTTTCGGTTCCAAGCCGGTTTACCAGTTCTGGTTCGGTTCTTGTGCAACCTTAGTTTTTGATGTGCATAAATTTTTTTCTATGTATAAAAAAAATGAAATGCTATTGGACCCGCAGTGTAACAGCTGAAACCAGCGAAGTCTTGCGTGGCAGAAGATGTGGAGGAAAGAGGTGATTTTCATTTTATCCACCTCATCATAAGTCTACTTCCAATTTACAAGTTCGATCTACCTTGGTTGTTTTTATCTCTCTCAACAATCAACATTGACATGTTAGTACAGTTACATGATCATCATCATACGTGAAGATCATTATTCATGTTATTCAACATCCAGAAACATTCTGATTAAAAAAAAAATCCAAAAACATCTACGGTTCATCAGCCAATGGATAAAACTTTTTTTTTCCATTGTGATGATTCTTCACCTAAAACAAACTGCATCGGAATTCAGATTTCAGATTAGAGGAAAACTATCAAAACCCTTAATTTATTCAGAACTTTTTCTCAATTTCAATGAAAAAAAACCTAATTAGAGATGATCCAAATAAAAAATCTTAGTAAAATTGATTGCTTGATTGATTTAAGATAAATAGAAAGATTATATTAAAAACGATGTTTCTAATTACTAGAAAAAGAAGAGAAATCATCGATTGAATAAACTAAAAATTGTTATTCATGTTCAATTGTTCATTTTAGATATAAGATCTTAAATTGATTGATAAAATAGCGATGTGGTAATTGAAGGCTGAGTAAGACTCAAAATCTTAGTATACAACAAATAAAAATCAGTATGAAGATTTGAGGAGTAACTGAGAATTCCTTCCTTGTTCATTAGTTTTCTATCTAATGTATGTGACGTGTTAAGTGGATTAATATCCTATTTAAGACACATCATTAGACACATTTAATTTGCTGGTACTTAGCGGTTACACCGTTGGTCACCTAGCATGATTGTAAAAAAACCCGTTTTTTCTCCTCCTTTCTTCTCCTTCCCCATTTTTCTCCTAAACCAGAGATAATGTCGTCGAATTTGATCCTTTTTTAATTGGGTTTTGCGTAGACCTAAACTAACTAAATTTGGGTAGAATTTAAGATTTGTAATGAAACATAATCCCTATTCTGATGATTATTCTTTCATTTAATACAACCAAAAATGCGTTTCAATCAATTTCTACAATCGATGATTTACACTGACGAGAAGTAGAACTACATTCTTACGAAGATTCATGGCTACCAGATGTGATTGTGATTTTCAATGTAGTGCGTAATTACTCCTATCTGAAGCATCTAGTTTTCATAAAGATAAAAATATTGTTTTCAATGAAGATTATAAAATAAATTTCAACACCATCCTTCTAACATCATGAGCTTCCTCAGTGGAATAATGTATCTACTATTTTTGGTGTATCTTAGAGTATATAATAATTGTTTTTTCCGCATGTGTTTCGATTATGTATTCGAATCCTAACCTGGGCACAAAAACTGAAACAAGAATACTACGGGGCTATACATTCTTCTCCACCAATCATCCCAGGAGATACACCGATATTTAACCACCCAATAAGAGATAAAAGAATATCAACAATATCGGTGGGATGGTCCATTCCGAACATCAACTAGATCAAGATAAACACGGATGGAGAAGCCAGAGGTCACCCAGGATTTGCGGGAGAGGGATTCATCTGCAGAGACTCCGACGCACGAACTTTAATAGCTCTAGCTCAACCACTGGGAATTACGACTGCATTAACTGCCGAAACTTGGGATCTGCTATTGGCCACAAGAACAACAACAGAGAGGCAATGTCCAAGAGTACTCTTTGAAACACACTCTAGAAAACCTTCTGTGTTTCATAACTTCCTCTACCCCTCCACCTTGGCACATAGCAGTAATGATTGAAGAAATCAAAAGTAAACTCCGACAGATCCTGCAATCTGCTATTCAATACAACTACAGGGAAGGAAATCAAGCAGCCGATGGAGTGGCCAATCATGCAGCAGAGGGAAGCAAACAGTAAATTCTTCAACCAAAATATGGGACCAGGCAATCCCATCTTTTATTAGTCATATTTTATTTCAAGACTCCGTGGGTATACAAATTGTAATCTAATTCCTTTTAATAATGCATGCTTCAAAAAAAAATGTATTTGATTGATGTAAACCTTTTAAAGAACATGTGAAATTGGTGGCTTTTTCTCTTGTTCAGAAAAACATTAAAAAATATCAAGCGTATTCGCAATTTCATGCATGGTTTTCTATCTTGTAGTTCGTAATATCCTCGTTAGTTTATGTGTTTTTTTGGTTTTTTGTTGTATTTTTTTTTTAGGGGAAAGGTAGTATATTAAGAAGAGCAAGATATGTACATACGATACTAAGCTACCCATACGGAACAAAATATGTACACAAGATATTAAGCTACCCCGAATAATTGAGCACTCAAAGTTAGGGCATTCAGTGAGTCGGTTTCAGTTCGGATACTAAGCTACCCAAAACCAGAACAAATAACAAAGCTTGGTTCCGGTTCCTATTCCAATTTTATGGATCCATAACCGATATACAGTTTGCTCGGTTTTGGGTCGCTTTCGGTTCCCAACCAGTTATTGCCAATAACAAATCTTAATTTTCAGGTGTAAAATCGAAAAACTTATCAAATTGAAATTTGGCAAATCAATACCATTATATCATACAATGGCTTTTATTTTTCATTTAGGATAGAGTTCTATAATTCCATCGAACAAAAATTAAGAAAATAAAACAAAATCATAGATTTATAATTAACGATATTATCAAATCAAGTCTCTTTATATTAAATAGTTAGACTGGACTTGTTTTTCGCAGTAAGCTTAATGATATTTTGTTTATCTATTTCTAGCGTCTTGTTGATGGTGGATTATTGACAAAGGCTAGAATCGTGAAATTACAGTTTCGTATATATCGTAGGTATCGGTCCCGGCATAGAAGTAAATAAAATTCATATTTTATATTTTAGAAACAAAATTCTTGTTACACGGATCTCCGAATGATCATGTAATCTCTTCGAAACATGAATATGTAACGACAATATTAGAGCCTCCTGGTTGAGCTTCCAATATTCTACATATTTCATCATTCGTATTGTATGACTCAGTATTCACTTCTGTATAAAATCTGAAATGGTTGGACAAATCCTAGATGGATTAACCACTAGTATCGAGCAATAATGGTTTCAGGATGTCACTGGTGTTGATGGCAACCCATATCATAACGAGCATGATGCTTCTACCATTCTGTACCTTGTTCTCAAATCAATACAATCCTCCTAGATAGATTGCCTACTAATATAAAACGATTTATAAATAAATTCTAGTGCTATATTCATCTACTGAATTCCTAGAAAATATTTCGATTTCCCCAAAATATATTATTACTTCAATTCATAACTATTCTCAAACTGAATTCTGTGAATTATTAATGGATATTCGCTTTTTGGGTATACGGGCGGCCATTGATTAGCTCCGAAAAAATGACGTGCATGTACTTAACAATAATGCTTTAAAGAGCATTCCAAAATATAAATTAAAGAGGATAAGAAATATTAATAAAAGAGGAAAAAAAGAATAAATAAATAAATGGAAAACCGTATGGGACCAGCGTCGTGACCGGTCCTTGACTCCTTTTATTTTTTATATCATTTGTTGAAGTGGAAACAGAATATAAAAGAACAGAAGAAAAGAAACTCTCATTAGTTAGAGATAAGTTAGATGTTACATAGGTTTAAGCCTCTATATATAGGCTATGAGGTAAACCCTGGTTACATCTATATGGGCCGTACATACATGGGCCCAAGGACCTACAACACTCCCCCTTGTGCGGTCCAATATTAATGCTTCATATGTAGTGCTTCACATATAGTCTTTCAGATGTAGTTCTCTCCTTAATGACCACCATATCTAAGTTTATTGCCTCGTTAAAACCTCTCCAGGATAACCCAGAGGGACAAAACCTGAACTAAGGAAAAAGACTACAATATTAAGAAAACTAAGAAAAGAGTTGAACTCGCATATGTTTCCTCATTAAAACATTGACAAGGGAAAACCCAGTGGGATAAAACCTTGAAGAAGGAAAAAGAGTACAATGCGATAAGTCCGAAAGTATTCCTTTCCTGAATACCCATACATAATATCTTATCTATGTTTATAGATGATTGATGAACACCTAGTATTGGTACGCAATAGTATTATCAATATTACTAGTTGACTTGTGCCGAAAGTTATTTCGCTGCAATCCTTGTTTTGTTGTGCTGATTCTGGCAGTGGTTTTACTTGAAAAACTATCAAGTTTCATTTCTTTGATTTTGATATTATTCAACAATTATATTTCCTCGCTAAAAGCCTTGTCGAGTAATAAAAACCCTTTGGGAAAAACTAATCTCGATTGAAGGGAAAAAGAGTACACCACAGCTTCACATTTCAGAGTTTAAATATGTCGACATCATATCCTTGGATCATCCTCCTGATGTCGGCATCTCCCCCTCATTCTATTCAGAGGAGTTTCCAGACAGTTCCTTTAGTCATATACTTTCCAAAAGTGAATGTAGGAAAAGACTAAGTAAATAAATCAGTCATGTCTCGCCCTGATTACTTTCATGGGAGAAGAGATTATTATTCCTTTATAATCAACAACTTTTGGATTGCAATTCCATTAGCAGTCTTCTTTATGTCTTTGTATGGATAAAACAAACTCATATCAATGGTTCCTTTTAAGTATATGGTTACATTCATTATACCATTCCAAAGACGTTGTGTCGGCGCTAATCTATATCTAGCTAACAAGTTCACCGAGGATGAAATTTTTGGTCGAGTACATTATGCTAAGTACAACAATGTGTCTACTGCACTTACATAAAGGAATTTCATCTCCCAACACATTTTTGCATATTCCTTTAAACGAAATGGTCATTTACTTACATTTGTCCCTCAACTAATCATGGGAATGCTAGAAGGATTCATGTCCTTGTTAAATTTCCTGACAACTATGAAAATATGCAAACTTGTGGAATAATATACCACAAGCTCAGTGTTCGACCGAGCTTTCCCCAGATTTTCATCTCAAATTTGAATTTCAAGTAGCTTGTATAATCTCTTATTTCATTAAGAGCATGTCTTGATCTGCAATTACTATAACCGTTTTCTCCAAATAAATCTCTATTAACCGTCATCTTCTCTTTCCCTGATTTTTACACAGAAAACTTAAATCTCTTTGAACAAATATTATGTTGTCAAATATATTTTTATTCTTAGAATTCATAATAGGTTTGAAAATAGAAATATTAGGATTTAGTATATAAATAAAACTTAATTCCTTATCTATAGAAATTTAGGGTTTAATTCCCTTTTCCTGTTTTCTTTTCTTGTAATAGCTTAATGGCTTATTATTGCCATTATGATCTATTATTATGCGCTTTTTCTAGCAGATTTTTATAGCCTTCGTGACGATTTTTTCAATTGCAGAGATATACACTTGTATATCATTGAGGTTGCTTCCCTCCAAGGAACGTAGATCAAAACACTTCTATGCAGGATCCATGGCTACTGGTGTTGATGCTAATTATGATGTTCAGGGAATATATCTCATTTTCAATAGAGATTTAATATTTGAAGATCAAAGGATCTAAATCAAATATTCAAGAATTAAAATGGTTCAACATGAAGTTAGAAACCATCAGGAAAAGATCGATATCCTCTTGGAAATATAAGTATTTTGTACTTGTAATGTTCTTTATTAGTTCTTCTGTTTTAGAAGATCTTATCATTATTTGTACTCTTTGCTATAATTTCTTGATCGATGTACTCAAGTTACATGAAATTTTTTTTTCCTTCAAAAAAAAAATAAAAATATTGCATTAAGAGTATGTATATACCATGTCTATACCATCGACATAGATATCTACAATTCCGATTCAGAAACTTTTCTTGTGAGTACGTAGGGCATAATACTTACATGTTTATCCCTTCCCAATCAAGTAGTCACTTAGACGGGTATACCAAATCCGCCTAATTGTTTGAATTCATAAGTGAACGTTCCAATCTAATTGAAAACGTACTCAGTGGTCTAGATTCATTTAATTTAGGCGACAAAATGCTATTAAACACTTTTTTAAATATGTTTATCTCTTAATCCTTACAAAGATAAGTAATAACCACATATAAATACTGCATTTCAAATCCTTTTGAAACTACCACGCTAACTAAGTAGTAGAACGATATAACGTTCGTTACAAGAGAGTAAACAATTCCAGGGTGTTGTGAGAAACCTCGCGCCACACCGTGAGTCTTTATAATTTATGAATTCTTTATCCTCACTGCGCTTTGTGACAAATAATTATGTATGTCCACAGCCTTTACACTTGGTTGGTTAGCACTACCACATCAAATACCTGTATATTTGTCAAGGAATCAAATTCTACCTGGATTGTATAGGCCAAATATGCTCTTTGTTGATATTTAAACAATAAGAAGCATGGTTCTATCTCATCGTGCTCAATTTCCTTGAGCAATTGTATATGAAAATAATAATTATTAATATGCTCGAACGAGTTTTCCATTGACTCGTGTGTGTTCTCATAATCTTTTAGGATTTCATTGTTCTCTGGAATCATTAAACTTCGAAGCGTCCTCCAGTTTGATTCATTGACATGATCAAAGACAATATAATGAGATGATTTAATTAATGATATATTAGGTTGTTCCTTGTTCACCCACTTCCTTTCTAGATAAGCATTGATCGAACCTGGTAGTCTCTCCATCTTCCTTTATAGATCCACGACAACTACACTTCCACCAAGTGTAGTTGCAATACCTTAGTCTATGGTGTACCCCATACTGAGGATTTCTAACCTTGCAGGCACATTTGCAGCTGGCATGTATGATCTTGTCACGTTACCGATATCAGTGCACTTTCTGCAAATCGATAATTCTTTTCACTTCACATTTACATTTGTGGAGTACAAGAATCAATATGAGATAGAGTAGAACACACCATGACAATTATTGTCGTTCCTTTAGGTAATCCTTTTCCTTATCTCCCCCTAGCGACGTGAAGACCGTCTCATCAAAGTGACGATCCGTAAATATAACATATAAGAGATTACCTGCTAAAGGTTTCAAATGCGAATAATTATTGGGAATTCATATCCAACATAACTGATTAATTGTTTTGATGACCAACTATAGTACAATGTGGATTCGTAATGACACATATATAGCACAACCAAAAATGCGTAAGAATACAAATTTCAGGATTATATCCAGTTACCAACTGGTATGCATAAATGGTTGACTAATTGTGGGTTCTAAACGAATAAGTGAATATGCGTGTAATATTGCATATCCCCAAAGCATTTATAGGAAGATTGTTACGCATAATCTATCCTTAGACACCATCTGCAACCTTTGATGATAGCCTCTGCGAGACCATGGGGTGAGGATGTTCTATATTGATCCTGTTAAACATGCAATATTCATCAAGTCCTTTTGATGTAAATATCTAGCATTAACAAGGTTGGTGAGTCCTTAAATTGCATAATATGTGCTAGTATTGTTTCAAAAACACATTTTTTCTTGCGATCAATAACTGATTCAGTACTTCGAATCATCCACCAACGCCATAAATCACTTGAATGGTCCGCATTCTGCATGGATATGTTCACAAATATCACACTGTTTCTTTTGCAAGAATGGGTTGTTTACCATTTGCATCTTAGGATGGTCTCAATCCTTTTAACTAAAGAATGACTTTGTAAAATGAGTTACATGCTTTATTACTTTAAAAGCATAATGGGAGGGGAGGTGGTGTCTCCAGTACTTTAGAAAAAGTTGATTGTGAGAGATGTCGTCACTTTGCATTCTTGCAATCTTTGTAATTCCCATTTTCTTGTTCACTCAAATAAAAGGATGTCCATTTGAGTTCTTTCAAAATAGAACATCATATCACAACCAAAGTGTCTTTATGGTTATGTCAAAACCTGAACGATTCAATTCCCAACATTACTTTGTCGGTGACGATATGGATTCAATTATCCAAGTATTAGTTATTTACGGTTCACTAGACTAATTGGCTCATTATTTTCTCAAAAAATGTGATTTCTTTCACATTCATTGGAGGTAATTTGTAGATGCATTCTCATTTTCACAGTTAGTTTTCATAAAATAACCGTTTGCACGGACTTCGTATAAACTTAACAAAGTGTGATTAGCTCTTGATTCTTACAGAGCTCATGTAACTTTTAATCTTTATACCAATTAGGCAACAAAGATTGAGCATTTATTCGCTCAACTATTACCTGTAATGATCCAATCATCACATGGTATTATATAAAGAAACAATTAAACAATTCATTTAATATCTATTCCTTAAGAGTTTCGTGTAACAAGTGGTGTGGCCTTATTACGTAACAAAAGAAAATCTATCCCATTTAATTTAGAGTGTTACCGTTCACGAAGATTATATACTTTTCATCATAATGTACGAATGATCCTTATAACCCAAGTAATTTTGAGTATATCAATCTCATGGAAATGATATATTTTTCATTCCATAAGTAAAAACAGTGGATCTAGTTCAATTGAATGAGATAATCAAATTTGGGTAAGTCTATTGGTAAGGCAAAGTACTTCTTGCCATTAAAATTGATGTCAACAGTATGACCTTCCTCTAAGATAAGTGTTTCAGTGAAGATCAAACTCTTCTGAAAAATACCAAAATACTGCTCGAAGGACTAACTAAAATTACCAATACACTTAGGAATAATCTGCAATCACCATGGTGGTCCATACACCACCATGGCTGGTCCCTTGGAAGACCCCTTTGCCACCAATGGCCGGTTTCTCCTTGGTATTAATTAATCATGTGCACATGATTTAATTAATCCCATGTGTATCATTTGGTCTATCCTCTTCACACTACTTGTTCCGTACACCGCCTAGTCGGTCCCACTGCCACCAATAGTCTGTCCCTTTACCTATTGGTCGGTCCCCTCTCCATCATATTATGTTTTACTACCTAATGCTTTGCGGAGCACAATTCTAATTGGTTCAAACACCAATTATTGGTCCAAACACCAATTATTGGTCCACTACCAATATGTGAACCAATTATTTTATATTGGTCCAGCTACCAATATTTTAATTAAATTGTATATTTGGTTTTGTTACCAATATTTTCATGGATAAAACAAGAATTGCTCAGACTAACAATATTGGTCTGGCCACCAATATTTAATTGCTCTGAGAAGTAATTTTTCATATTGATCTTGCTAGCAATATTTAGTCCAATAGATTCAACTATCAATACTTTATTGGTCTGATAACCAATATTTAATATTATAATTTTTGTTTTGTCATTCAAACTACTCATGACATGGTGGATCAAGGATACATATTATATGATCACTAATCATTATTCATCTTCGTATGATTTCCTGTCAAATGCTTGACATATCAAAATATATATTGGTCTATGATCGATCCAACAATATCATCAGACTATGCTTATTAATACAAATCATTCGAGTATTATTACTACCTCAGCTGATACAATGATATACAACAATCATCAGTAATCCATCAGACTCGACGTCTATAGTCTACAAAGCGTCATTGTTGTCTCAAAGAAAACCTTATGCTTCATTTATTATAGCAATGAGTCACATAGCATGTCACATTCACCACTGAGAATCATGCTCGACTCATCGATATGCTAAGACTCACAGTCTAGATATGTCAAAAATTGACCTACTAAATACACGTTTGCAAAGCAGACTTCACATGAGACATCAATCGCGTCACATGGGGGGATATTCACTAGGATTTTGGTTTGGAAGCCTACATCACGTGCAATGTAGCAATACATCCACGATGAGAAAGTGAGTAACTCGTGATGACAATTGAAGGAGTAAATATAATAGTGGTCTGACAATCAACTAAGTCTCCCTTACAAAGTGGAACTGGTTTAACCACGATTTCCCACTTCCATACTCTTTCACTCCTCTTCATCCGTCACCACTTACATGAGATCAATGTGTTAACTACTGTGCTAAACATAGTTTATTCAACCTATGATACATATAACTTACTACATCTTATCATTATCAAACACATAAACTTTCTCTTTGTCTGACACAGAGAAATCATCTTCAAAGCAGTTCAACACATCATCCACAATCAATTTACATTAATCTCAATACATTCTCAACTTCCTTCCCTATAGATGACCATTTTTCTTCCATTGTGACCGAATTGAATGGAACAACCATTTCTTGGTTTAGGCCAGAGTCTTATAGATTAGTCTCTCGAATTCAAAGTACTCCCGTACAATACATTTGTTTAAGGGTTTAGACGATTTGTTTCATCGAGCATCTTTCTACTCCACCACTTTTACCCATTAACTAGTAAAATATTTTTACCCACAAATACCTCTTCAAATTCCTCAACTCTCTATCATATTCGTCTTACACATACCATCCATTGTTGCCAACAAGAAGAAGATATCGAAGACTAAAAGATTGAGTACTTTTTTTCACTATTGAACAATCACTAGATTATAAATTAGTCTGCTACAAATTTAAGAAAAAAGAAGAGTAAACACCATGAGTAGGCACCCGATGGATATACCCTTTTGATACCCTTTACTATCGGTTTTATTCAAGTCTATCAAATTATGAGCCGAAGTCATCAGTGGGTTCAAAATTAAGAACCGGACTAGAAATGAACAATCTATATTAGTTTCAGTTCCGATATTCGAGTACCACTGACACACATTTGTTAGAGTGAATTCTCGGTTAAACCTACAGGCGTTAGTATGTCAAGTTTATATCGTATTTTAGTTGTCAAAACTATTTCTTAATTTGTAATCTACTAAATTCAGCTTCAAGCTAAATTAGATTAAGTAGTAGAGTTTTAGGATTTATTCGTGGGCTTTTAAGTACTTATGTAAAATATAATATCCACTCTTAACCAAGGCCCTACTTATTTACCTTTTTTTTTAAACAAAAACTGATAATAACGTTCTTTAATAAGATACACGACTTTTTTTGCAAGATCCCACTTAGAGATTACTAAGCTACTTGGTTTTAAAGTAACGGATGATGATT
The DNA here is from genome assembly GCF_003573695.1 of Papaver somniferum. NCBI lineage: Eukaryota > Viridiplantae > Streptophyta > Magnoliopsida > Ranunculales > Papaveraceae > Papaver > Papaver somniferum. Next base: position 75,067,521 of record NC_039365.1, read on the forward strand.
TTCTGCTTTACACCTTTTAAAAGCGAACAATGGACTCATTATTAATAAACGTAAATCTAAGGATTCAAAAATTATTTGTACAATAGACAACATAGCTAACCCATTTATCCGTGTGACATAGTGGATCAGAGGTGATTTTTGATCAAACAATAACCAATATAGTTAACAATACCTTGTAAAGAAAGTGATTTTCTGTAAATAAATAGACTAATCAGCTCTAATAAGCTGAGATGAGTAATTTTCATGGTTTACAAAGGCTCCAAGTTCAAAACCCAGGATCACTAATCAGCCCAGGGTTTACCCAAAAGGCCAAAGACACATACAAAAGGGATAATCAAAAACATTAAAGAAATACGATCTTGAAATAAAAATAACAACTAAATCAATTAGTTGTCTTAGATAAATAATATCATGCATACATGAGTTTTATGAACCCTAAGAGAAGTTCTTATGGAATGAACGAACTTGATAGTTTGTTCATTTTGCTCCCACTATGGACTCAACAAACATGAAAAATGGATGTTCAAACCAACAAATTTGTTGGTTTGTTCATTGAGTTGGAGGATGTAGCGAGCGCTTGATGATAGGCCGAGCGAGGTTGTATCAAACGCTGGCGCTTGACACAAAAGCGCTGGCGCTTTTATTTCCAGCGCGCGCTGAAATTTGAAACGCCAGCATTCATCTTAAAAGCGCCAACGACTCCTTCAATCCAACGATTGATACTCTTTTTGGTTTCCCTATAAATTCAGTTCATTTCCAGACTTAAAACTCGCACCTTCTTCATCACTACCTCAAAATTAGACATTTAATATCATCTCTATTTTTTTTTCAAACAAAACTATTCATATCAACTCAATCTACTAGAAAAAATCTCAGCTCTCCATAATTCATTTCTAACAAATATGGCATCCTCACAACAACAATCACAACAACGATCACAACAACGAGCACAACAACAAACACCACAACAAACACCACAACAATCAAAACAATAATCACAACCAAGAAACACAAGAATTAGTGGTTTCAAGTATACGATGTATGAAGACGAGTCACTTTGCAGAAATTATGTATTACATACATTAGATGCAATCAATGGTATTTATAAAAAAAAAAAAAACTTTTTATGATAAGATTTTTCAAATTTTTTGTGAAGAAACGGGTAACCCCAATAGACGTGATGGCGATGGATTGTCTCATCGTTTTCACGCAATTGCAGCAGCCGTTAGTGAATATATATCTTTGACCACTCAAATGTGGAACAACAAAAAAAGTGGTGAAGGAGAACCGGATGTGGAACGAAGATGTCGGGAAGAGTGGCAAAGATCCCAGAAAGGTTGCAGCTTCCAACATGAAAAGTGTTTCACCATTTTGAGGGTGCTTAACAAGTTTAATCCATACTTTCTGGAAGGTCATCAAGTGCCTGCAAGATCACCATATGGTCCAGTCTCGCAGGATTTTTCAGAATGGAGGGCCTGCTTCCTCACCTGATGGAACTCCAAGTAGTCAGAAACAACACAACACTAATCTAGACGTTAACACCAACGTCAAGAAAAGAAGAAGAGGTGGTCAGAAAGCTGCAAAAGCAGCAAGAGACGCAGCCTAACGAGCAACATTAGAAGGAGGTTCAAGCACGTTCAACTATGTTGATCACAAGGAATTCGAGATGCATATCGAAGCAGATAGAGCCAGGGACCGTGGCATTGCTATAAATAATCAACAAAAAAGTCATCTTTCGCGAGAACAATATTACAGGGATTGTAAGCTAAGAAAGTTACTCTCCTTGAACACTTCAATAATGAACGAACGACAATATGCTGCATGGACTAAGCAAATGGATGCGGTCGAACAACAACAACTCCAGGACGAACAACAAGAAGTCCCCCCTCAACAAACTCGCCAGTATGTGAATGTGGAAGAAGACGAAGATGATGCCTCGGAAGAGAACGAAGATGAATACAGTCTTGCTAGCTGATCTTATCATGTTTAGTTAAGTTTAATTTAATTCAGTGTAGTTGTTTAATTTAATTTAGTTTAGTTTAATTGTACTCGTTTATTTAAAATTACTTTTAATATAATTTCCTCAATTTTTAATTTTAAGTAAACAAACAACTTTAAATTCGTTTAAACAAACAACTTTAAATTAAAAAACATATTAATTAAAATAAACAACAATACTAAATTGAAAATAACACTAGATTGAAAATAAAAATAACATCTATCTCCCTTTTCCTCTCCCTCTGCCTCGCCCCCGCACATCGTCTGCCGCTCCTTTTAAACCCCAAAGGTGCTTGGTTAAATCTTGTCTTAATTGTCCATAGATTCCCCGGTTTTGGAGTCTGTCTACATTCTCTTGCCGAGCGCCCATGCTCTACCACAAGATTCTTGGTTAAATCTTCATCTGGAAAACTAGTCCAGGTTGGGTCACGCCTTGTTTCTTCAGTGACCATGTTATGCAGAATGATACAAGTCAACATAATTTTGTTCATTTCTTGAATATAAAAAAGCGTGCCGGCCCAGCTACGATGGAAAATTTCCTTTTCAGTATGCCAAAAGCGCGTTCAACATCCTTTCTGCATTTCATTTGTTGGCTGTTAAAGTACTTCATATCCTTCGAAGACGTCGGTCCAAAACCTACCTGTTTATAAGCTTGAACCATAGTTGACCATTCTGGATATATTCTGTTTGCTAGATAATAACCCTGAGTGTAGTGATGACCGTTGATGGTGAAATTACAGTGCGGCACGACCCCATTCTTAAGATCTTCAAACAATGGTGACTTATATAAAACATTGAGATCGTTATTTGAACCCGGGAGTCCAAAAAAGGCATGCCAAAACCAACAATCATAAGTAGTCGAAGCTTCCAAAATTACAGTTGGTTTTGGATAATGACCCTTATATTGGCCAGCCCATTCAACCGGATACGCATGCCACGTCTAGTGCATGCAGTCAAGACTACCTAACATTCCTGGAAAACCCCTCTCGGTGTTTTCTGCAGTTATTCTTTGAACATCTTCCTGAGTAGACTTTCTTAAAAAAGTTGGACCAAAATGCTCGACTATTGTTTCGCAAAAAAATTTGAGATACCTTAAGGCAGTTTTTTTCCCAATACGGATGTAATCATCCGTGGAATCCGCTGGTACTCCGTAACATAGTATACGGAGGGCCGCAGTGATCTTTTGCTCGGGACTAAAGCCTCGTACATGTCATGCATCATATTGATAATTAAATAAAGGTTGTACCTGACAAAGCTCAGCAATAATCCTTTGCGTCAAGTTGCGGCCCATGCAGAATCGTCGATGAAAATTCTCATTGGAATAAACACAATCATGATTAAAATAATCATGCATCATCTTTTCGTGGTAAAAATGTCGATCTCGCCACGTCCATCTTCTAGTCACAACTTCATATGACTCTAAAGACTTTGGTACGATCCCGGATTGTAATTGCAACATAAAATTTCGCCTTCTTCTATCTTGATATGCATCTTCATCCATTTGACGCAAAAACTCCATACACATTTCTTCATCTTCTTCATACAACATTTTATCCATCTCCATATCTTCCTCAGAAGAATCAAAATCAGAATTCATGGTTGAAAATTGAAAGCAATTGAAAGAAAAGATTGATGGGATGAAAGATTGTTGTGAATTTGTGAGATCAAGCTCGAGCCGTATTTATGTAGGTAAAAACTAGCCGGTAGAAACTAGCCGTTCCGGTGACCGTTGAAAAGTAGTCGTTGGCGACCTTGGTTCAAATGCCAGCGTCTCTTTTACAAACACCAGCGTTTGTGCAATGACCGCCAGCGATTTATCATTGAGCGCCAGTGTTTGTATTACGGTCGCGCGCTAAGCTATCTAACGCCTAGCCCTTTACCATAGTGGAAAACACAGTTTGTTCATCCACGTGGCTCAACAAAATAATAAGTTTGTTGATCGCCATAGGAATTGCCCTAAGAGCAGTTCCTATGGAATGAACAAACTCAAAGTTTGTTGGTTTTGATTCCATTATGGACTCAACAAACATGAAAAATGGATGTTCAAACCAACAAATTTGTTGGTTTGTTCATTGAGTTGGAAGATGTAGCTCGCGCTTGATGATAGGCCGGGGGATGGTGCCAAAAACGCGCGACTCTTCCTTCAACGCCAAGTATAATTCACGATTCCCAAAACTTATTTTACTTCTTTTTATCCTATTTTATCTCACTTTATCCTATTTCATCTCACTTCATCCTATTTTATATCACATAAATATTACATTTTATATTTTAACTTTATTCTAAAAAAGACTTTTTATATAAAAAGGAAATATTAGTGGGGTCTGGAAACCAAATCTGTTTATGTTGTTCTAGTTTTTTATAATGGAAAACACGATTTGTTCATCCAGGTGGCTCGATAAAAAAATATTTCTTCGTTACCATAGGAACTGCCATAAAAAACTAGAAGAGTTATTGTTTGGTTTTCACGTCCCTTCTGGTTTAAATAAGTTGCTTTGGCAACGTGCTGGCCTTTCAAGTGGACAAAAGTTCGGATCTTATACTTGGTAAAAAAGTTTCTGTTGTGGGCCCCTCTGTCTTGTGGCTCCATTTGCTTTAGCTTGAGGGCCGGCACTGGACATTATTTATTAGGAGACATATCTCAAAACAAATTTCAAAAATGCCCGAGGCACTTATGGGCTAGAGGATTAGCACGTCGGAGATTAATTTATTTTTTCTTAGGTGAAATGAGCAGACATGAAAGAAACAAATGGTTCAAACTTGGTGTTTGGAAGTTGAATCTTACTTTTTCTACATCTTTAATTGGATATTTGTTTTCTAAATATTCATAGGATGCTTATCATCAAAAGATCTTTTTTTCTTTACTCTAACTTTTGTAACCCCCAATTGGATGGTTGGTTAGTATTTAATCTCCCGTACACCTGATATTTTCAAGCTTTTTTCAAAAATATAACAAGGGAGGATCCACATCCACTCATATTTCATATGTTGTTCGATATTTAGCAATATTGGATAGGTAGAAGGCTTGATGTAGGCTCGATAACTGCAATGTTCAAACAGGGATGGAGGCAGGAATTTTTTTATGTGGAGGCAAAACTTTTTTAAGGATAGACAATAAGGCATAAAAGGGCTTGGGCTTCTTATTTTTCATGAAAATTGGATAAAATTAGGCCTGGGAGCCAGCCCAGCAAGATAAGCAACTGCCCACGACAAGTGTGGGCTGGCTCCGCCCCTGTGTCAAAGGCTCTAAGACAAACTGATAATTAGAAGAATGTTGTTGATCCGGTTTCCAAACTAGTTTCTCGTTATATATATGTAGAGATACCAAACCTAGTTAAGATCGTAGTCTTTAATAAGCTTGTAAATATCCAACATACAAAGTGGTTAAGTTTAGTAGAAATATGGGATCCAAACACCCCATTATTTATAAGCTTTCTTCCGAGAAGAAGGAAAACGAGTCGTTGTCTCTCACCTAGGAAGTCATCGGAAAAACGCGAGAGGAAAGCCATCCCCTAGGCGTAGTCTTAAGGAAACTTAAATTAGGTTTTAAACCACTGATTTGCCGGTGCCACCCATCTGCGTGTCATAAACAAAGATGTCGTGGCAAGAGATTGACTCAATAAAATATTTGCACCTAAACAAAATATCTTCATCATCTTTGCTTCAAATATCCTCTTCACCTAACACGTGTCCACTACACAAATGATACAGCATCAAAGAAAAACAATGATTCCTTCCAAGGAAAATCATTTCTGTGTTATACAGCGTCCCACGTCATCACCACTAGGCCAAAGTGGACCCACTGCAATGAGATACGAGAAAAAAATCTAGAGCGGCTAGGTAGAGAGATATTTTCTGGAAAGTAAAAGCTATTTAGAGGTTATATGAACCGTTAGATTGAAAATCTTAAATAGTGTTGGGATATTTTCGAGTTTGAAGACAGGGATAATAAAAGAAGAGACTTTCTCATTTTACTTGTATATAATTTTTATTTGGTTTTGCTTTTGATATTTCTCTTCAAAACTGAAGCTTATGAGAAGTTAGGGTTTTGATTCATTGAATTTGGTTTGATTTTTAGTGAAAATGGGGGAAGTAGTTTTGAGTAGTGAAGAATGGATGGATTCATCAGAACAAGAAATAGAAATGGAATTGAAGAAAGAAATTAGTAATAGCGTAATTAGATGGCAGGATTTTCTTCCAAGGATGCATATGAGAGTTCTTCTAGTTGAAGCTGATGATTCTACTAGGCATATCATCTCGGCTCTTCTTAGAAAATGTGGTTACAAAGGTTAGTTTTATGTAATTAAATTCTATGTTTCCTTAATTCCTTTGTTTGAGAGGTTATTCTAATTCTAAACATTATAATTGGTTTGTGTTTGAGCAGTCACGGCAGTAGTTGATGGTTCAAAGGCATGGGAGATGTTGAAAGGAAAAGCTCAAAGTATAGATCTTATTTTGACAGAAGTAGAATTGCCATCTATATCTGGTTTTTCACTACTAGACATGATTATGGAGAATGAGAGTTGCAAAAATCTTCCTGTTATAAGTAAGTTAATAATCAAATCTAAAAGTCCCATTTTTAGATTCAGATTCCATAATGGTTTTTCATGGTATACTGAATTTTGTTTCTAAACAATGGGTCTTTTCTTTTGTTATTCATAACAGTGATGTCCACACATGATTCAATTGGTGTGGTTTTCAATTGTATGCTTAAAGGTGCTGCTGATTTTTTCATTAAACCCGTTAGAAAAAACGAGCTAAGAAATTTGTGGCAACATGTTTGGAGAAGGCATAATACTGTAAGTAGTTGTTGTTAATGCTTTTGTTTTCTAATGTCTATGAGACTTTTATGATTTAAATTCTAAGCCTATGTGCTTATACTTTGTATTCTGTCTTTACCAGGCAACTAGTGGGAATTCTGGACAACAAAAAATTATGGTTAGTTCTGAAATTAATACTGCGAGTAATCACACAAACGATTCTATTGCAAGCGAACAGGACAACAAGGAATCCAGTGATGCTCAAGTAAGCACCCATCCTTACCTTTTTATGCCTTTTCAATTCAGGTCATCTGTTTCACAGTTCAGTGAAGTTCTTTAGCGAATTTGAATGAGTAAATATTAGCAGCCAATTGGATTTGTAACCCCTTTCCCTTATCTGTACTCTGTTGTAACTTTCAAGCAAACCTACTAGTAACTAGATTTAGGGGTTTAGCATTTAGACAGAAAAGAGATGGACACACATATTTCGTGGAAATATTTCCCTTTTTGTTTTAGGTTGGTTTGAAGTTTTATTTACAAATTGCATACTTTTATATCTTTGTGCAGAGCTCTTCTACAAAGCGGGATATCGAAGCTGAGAGTGTATCTTTTCAAAAATCTAAAAGTCCCTCTCAGGTAGAAAAGAACAATGACAATTTGGACGTTGGTTTGCCTATGCACGAGAGTGAAGGTACAGCCATAGAAGAAGAACATGCTTCTGCTGATCAATATTCTCCTCTGGATGTGGTCGAGGAAGTTCGCATGGTTGAGGATGACATCTCTCATGAAAACATGCAAAACGTCTATGAACAAGTCAGACCTCAGATAGAAGTCATTGATTTGATTGGGTCTTTTGATGATCGTCGACAGACTCATGCTGTTGTGGGAGAAGTTCTCAGCATCCACTCAAAACCATACCATGATACAAATGAAACAACAAACAAGTTAGAGCTTTCCTTGAGAAGATTCAATCCTAGTGAATGTGAGTACCAACAAACGGAAGAAAGACGCTCTTTGAACCATTCAAATTCCTCAGCCTTTTCACGGTGAGTTTTCACAGATCTGACTAAAAACTGGTAGTCATGTGCTTATTTGTCTAAGAAAGATAATCTGTTTGTACCGGTAGTACTTAATCTCTATGTTGCATCAGAAGTATATTTAACATCAAATGTCATCTGCAGGTATAATAACAGGACAGAACAGCCCTTTCAATCCACACTGCTAGCTTTTCATGCCAAACAAACGGAATGTGCAGATAATTCTCATAAGAATATGCTAAATCATGATCTTCTCAATACCATCGATACACCTACACAGAGTCAACCCATACCAAGCAATCATCAAGAAAGTACCAAACCTCAGATTGTTGGTCGACCTACTCAACAAGAAACAAGTTTTAATAGCCTATGCTCCAGTTATGGTACCCTATTGCCACCTATGCTGTATACACATTCATGTCCACCATCTCTATGGAGTGCGAAAGCAGTTGACCATCAGAATACCTTTTTCGAGAATTCACATTATCAAGCAAAAACTGAATCCAACCAATTTCATCAAGTTCATGACAAAAACGGTGAAAGTGGTAGTGGCCAAATGATGAACAAACGGCAAAAGTTGAATGTAGAATATGTGGAGAATCAAGTACACGTTACAACTGACACTGACCAGAGTAGAAGTAGCAGTTTATGTAATGGTGGAGCAAGTAACTTTAATAGCAGTGGATATGCAAGAAATTGTAATGGAAATGTTATTCCAGCTGCTGCAGCTAAAGCAACCGCAGAGGGTGGCCACAATGGGATCAAAGGGATGGATACTCTTCATACCACTCAAAGAGAATTAGCTCTTGACAAGTTCCGGTTGAAGCGAAAGGATAGATGTTTTGATAAAAAGGTAAGCAGTTGGGATGGAATTAATTATCTAACTCCAATAGTGTTATAGTTCCACAAGAATGTTTAAGTGTGTTCTTCTTCCCAAACTTTCAAACTAGTCTTTTTATAAGTTCTCTTATATGTGAAATGTATGATCAAAACTTCAAAATACAAGTTCCTTTCATTTTCATAAAACAATAGAGAATTTCTTGTACATATCTCGAGATTGAATATTCAAGCTTTCTTCACATGGCATATAGGTATTCCATTTGTATCCACCTGTGTCACTTATGGTGTTTTCCATTGTTTACTATTGGCTGTTTTTTCTCTTACAGGTTCGATACCAAAGCAGGAAAAAACTTGCAGAGCAGCGTCCAAGAGTTAAAGGACAATTTGTTCGTCAAGTCTCAATGAACCTTCCGCTGACTGAAACCAACTGTTAACGGGCATCTCTTGTGTTGTAGTGGCTGGTAAAAAGCTTCAATCGGCGGAAATACTCGCAACCCTCCATGACCTAAATTAGGGTCAGTCATGAACCCAAGAAGTTTCAGAGTTTTGGTTATAGGTTATGCACGTACTCGATCTTTCAAGTAGCTTGTGAAAGTAGTAGGTGTAGCAAGAGTAGGAGCTCTGTAGATACTTGCAGGATGCGGACTTAGTTTACTGACACTGACAGTTGTTTGTTGCATATACTGTACATAGTGTTTGATTATTAATTTAAACACACGAACACAGAGAAACATCTATCTACAGGAGGAAGATTTACATCACTTCAGAGCATTTCTTCTTTTCTTTTTCTTATTTGTTCATTTGCTGTAAGAATTCTTTATTTTTGTTGTTCTTACTTCATACATTCATCCCCTAATTTGCTTGTACGAGGCTTATGTTTGTTAGTCATGAAAACTGACACATGCTTCGTATAAAAGTTAGGGTATTTTCTTACTATTAGTTGGCGAGAGTTCTTTAGGTCCATAGGTCTCACTCACTAGCTCTGAACTGGACATTTTCTCTAATACCCAATATACATACAACGATTTGATGACCAAGCCTGGAGCTTCAATAAACCTAACAAATTTTTCTGGATTCTACAGAAGTTGAAGGCTGATGTTTTTAGTATAGGGGGAATCTGTTGGTAAATCTGAAGAGATATAAGAGAAATAAAACACAATGGAGGAAATCAGATTGTATTAAGATGATTTAGACTTGCAATCTCTTACTTATGAACTGACAGACTCCAGTTTTTTATAGCATAAAAAACAAACAGTTAGTGGGCATTCCCAATTTCACACAACTCCTCAAATTCTGGTAAACAAACTGGCTACCAGTAAACTCCTACAATTAAGCAACAACTAAACGTTAACACTGGAAAAGAAACAGTAAACAAGCAGTAAAAAAAAATCCTAAATTGTAGCAAATTTTGATTGACCACAATACATCAATAATTTTATCACTCCCCCTTGATGCAAAAACCACAACATCTAAAGAAGACCTAAACTTTGAAAACTTCAACACAATGGAACCTTCTGCAACAACGTCTCGAATGAAATGATGACGAAGTTCAATGTGCTTTGTTCTCCCATGGAATTGGTCATTGAAATATATATAGTAGCTTTGTTGTCACAGTAAATCTGTCCCTCCATCTTGAGTTTGGTGCAAGTCTGCCAATATACAGTGCATCCAAAATTGTTTGACAAGTAGTTGTAGGTGCAGAAATGTATTCAGGTACAGTAGTTTGTTTCTTTGGACCGCATGAAACAACACCTGACCCAAGACTAATAGCAAAACCACTTGTGCTTTTTCTATGATCAACAAAACCATCCCCATCACTGTCAGTAAAACCAATCAATTTAAAATCAGAAATAGGCTTGTACCAAATTTCACAATCCGTTGTCGCATGTTGTTAAGTCTGCGGGCATCCAACTCAAAACCAATTGGCAATGAGTGGAGCGGCCCTTCCATATTATATTTTAAGTTAATTAAGCTGATAATAGCGATGTGGGACTATTGTCCTTTCACATGCCCTCTCACGTGTAAGGCCAGTCACTGGGCTTCACACGTGGACCTACGTACGAGTTAATCAGTCCATCGGTAACAGGTGCACACAGGTGAGTGACTAAATCAGGAGGTAACACCTCGGCCAGTATCGGCATTGGCCTACACCCCGGGTGTACAAGTGACAAAATCGGTTAAACACTTCGGCCAGTAACTCGGCCTACATCCGGCGTACGCAAGTATGGGTCTGGGGCTTAGCTCTGATACCATGTTAAAGTCTGCGGGCATCCAACTCAAAACCAATTGGCAATGAGTGGAATAACCCTTCCATATTATATTTTAAGTTAATTAAGTTGATAATAGCGATGTGGGATTATTGTCCTTTCACACATGTATGAAGAATTCTCTTAGCTGCTCCAAGATGATGAACTGAAAGATTATGAATAAATCTAGAAACCAAGCTAACAGGATAAACAATGTCGGGACAAGAATGAATCAGATACATTAATCCACCAATAATACTTTGAAAATACCTCTTATCAGCCTTTGCGGTACCATCGTTCAAACTCAACTTCTCATTAACATTAATAGGAGTAGAAGAGACTTACAATTCAACATATTGAATTTGCAAAGTAAGTCCAGAGCATACTTCTCTTGAGAAACAAAAATTCCATCAGAAGTTTGTTGAATTCGAAGACCAAGAAAAGAATTCAACAAACCCAAATCTGACATTTCAAATTCATGCTTCATACTATCTCTAAATTCTTGAATAAGAGTATTAAATGAACCATCATATATAATATCATCGACATAAACACAAACCATCAAAATACTATCATTACCATTCACTTTCACATATAAAGTAGTCTCACTTTGGCTGCGATGAAAATTATTCTTAGAAAAAGAAGAATCAAGTCTACTGTACCATGCTCTAGGGGCTTGTTTAAGTCCAAAAAGAGCTTTCTTCAGTTTGTAGACTTTGTTCTCCTGCCCTTCAACAAGAAAACCTTGGGGTTGTTCAACATACACATCTGATAGCATATTATACAGTGGTGAAGAATAAGAGAAGAATGCAGTGCAGGGTTAAGGATTTGAATTAGGAATTCCCTCTCTCAGTCACACGTGCTTGAAAGCTGTGTGTGTTCTGTATCCCACACTAGTTTATCACACGAGTATTGTGTTGAATTTCTAATACTGTCCAAAATGCATGTGTGTGGTTGTAATGAGTGCAACTGAATCTTCCTCTCATTTGAGGGTTTCTCTGTAATTTGATACACTGCTATCATGGCATCAGAGCAGGTTAGATTAGGGTTCTTCTTTAATCTACATTTCATTGATACATTTTTTTTTGAGAAGATCATCATCAGCAAGTGTATCATCATTTGAATCTGAGAGGTATTGATTCAACATTCTCTGTATCTTGTTATCAATATTCTTTTTCTTGAAAACTTTCTTCAGATCTACTTTCTTTACAACCTTTTTTGGCTACTTATCTTGATTCTTCTTCTTCATCATTAATATCAATTCAAGTTTTTCGTTTATTTTCAATGGAAAATCCAACTGCTGTTGTCTCCTTCTATAAAATTCCATTAAATCAACTCACTGGCTTTGTTCACCTTAAATTTATAGAGGACAATTTCATTACTTGGAAGAATCCTGTAATTCAGAAATACAAGTTACGTCGCTATTTGGATGAATCTTTTCCTTGTCCACCTCGATTTACTTCAGCTTGTAATCAAGCTAATGGAATTGAGAACAATCTTTATATAGATTGGGTAGATGAAGACTCCACAATCATCATGTGGATTCACTCAACAATTTCGGATTCTGTTATTTCTTATTTCTCGACATCAACAACCTCACATCATCTTTGGTCTAGTATTGAAGAAAGATTTGCCAGAGCATCTTCAACTCACTCAATTAAATTACGTACAAAGTTGCTCTCCCTCACTCAAGGTAACAAGTCTATTCCTTCATTGGTTAATGAGATCAAGTCTTTGTCCGATCAATTAGCTGCTGCTAGTGAAATCATCAGACAAACAATTGGTTGTTGTTACCTTAAAAACATTACATTCGGCATTACATTCCATTTGCTACTGCAATGCGACACAGAAATCCACCAGTTACATGTGTAGAACTCCACAATAATCTGCTAAGTGAAGAGACAATTATCAATGAAAGAAAGAAAACCACATTTGACACCTCAGATGCAAAGGAATTTGTTGCTCATAGGGGTAAATTTAGAGGAAGTTATAATCACTATAGGGGAAATTCTTCTAGAGGTAGAGGATATAATGCTGGCAGATATCCAAATCCCAACATATTTGGCAGATATAATTCAGGTAGAGGTTATTCAGCACCAGAACAAGAGGCTTGTCAGCTATGCAAACAAGAAGGTCATCTTGCACCAAATTGTACACAAAGACTTAACTTCTCCTATCAAGGAAGACCTCCACCATCTAATCTCAATGCAATGCTAGCAGCAGCTGACATCTTTGACACTGAAGAATAGATTGCAGACAGTGGAGCAAATAATCATGTTGCATCTTCTTCTACTCAGTTACAAGAGGTTACACCTTATGATGGTGCTGAAGCCATTCACACAGCAAATGGTGAAGGTATGTCCATTTCTTACACATGCCACTCTACTAGAACTGCTAATGATCATTCATTTGTACTTAAAAATGTTTTAGTTGTTCCACAATCATCTCATAATCTGCTATCTATCCATAAATTCACCTCGGACAACAACTGTTCTTTGACACTTGATTCTCATGGATTTTATGTGAAGGACCTCAATTCTGGGACCACTCTCTTCCAAGGACTACATAAAAATGGTCTTTATCCTATCTCATTCAGCAAATCACCTCAAGCTCATCATACTTCCACTCTAATAGACCATGCCCTGCTACATAGAAGATTTGGCCATCCATCCTTCCAAACTCTGCAAAGACTCTGTCATCAGCTCAAATTATCAAATGTTAGCAATAAACCATTCACTTGTACTGAATACAAAATTTGTAGGTCTCATAAACTTCATTTTCAAATGTCCAATAATGTAGCTACAAAACCACTTGAATTGTTACATATGGATTTATGGGTTCCATGTCATACCCCATCTACTTGTGGTGCTTTGTATTATGCCAATGTTATTGATGACTTTACCAAGTATTGTTGGATTCTTCCCATTTATTCAAAAGCTGATTTCAAGCATTCTTTTATAGCTCTAGTCACCAGACTTGAAAACATGTTTTCTAGTAAAGTCATCACCTTTAGGACTGACAATGGAGGTGAATTTCTTAACACTTTTCTTGCACAATTTTGTTCCTCTAAAGGCATAACTCATGAACTGACATGCCCTCATACACCAGAACAAAATGGTGTTGCTGAAGTGAAGCGCAAGCATTTAATTGAGGTTACTAGAACTCTCTTATTTCAGTCTGGATTGCCTACTGATTTTTGGGTTGAGGCTTTGCAAACAACCAACTATCTCATTAACAGACTACCAACTAGGTCTATTTCTTTTCATACTCCTTTTGAAATGCTTTTTCATAGAGCACCAGATTACAATTTCTTAAAAGTTTTTGGTTGTGCCTGTTTTCCTTGGCGCAAACCTTATACTACCAACAAACTCCAACCTAGCAGTAAACATTGTATCTTTATTGGTTATAGTATTACTCAAAAGGGTTGCATATGTTGTGATCCTGTTTCTGGTGCTATATACATTTCTAGACATGTCTCTTTCAATGAGAAAATATTTTCTTATATTGTCATTCTTAACCAATCTACATCTTCATCTGTTGACCCTAAGTCCATTTCAGATGCTCCTATTTCTACTTGTTCCTCACTTCCTATTTCATCTCCTTCTTCATCTGATATCCCCACAAAAGTAACAGTGAATGATCATAGTATGACTACTAGAGGTAAGAATGGAATATATACACCTAAATCCTATTTTGATACTAAGCATCCTTTGCTTGTTGTTTTTTTGTCAAGAGTTCCTTCTTGTATTACTGCTGCTCTTAAGGAGGAGGTATGGAAAGTGGCTTCAGAGAATGAGCATACAACTCTGCAAAATGTTGGTACATGGTCACTAGTTCCACCAGTTCCAGGTCAAAATGTAGTTGGATGCAAGTGGGTGTTTAAAATAAAGCATAATCTTGATGGCAGTATTCACAAGCACAAAGCAAGACTAGTTGTTACGGGCTATCATCAACACATGGGATAGACTTTGATGAGACTTTTATCCCTGTAGCCAAGCCAAATACAATTAGGATTATTCTCTCTTTTGCAGTGCAGTATAACTGGCCTATACATCAGCTAGATGTGAGCAATGCTTTCCTTCACGGTGAGCTCAATGAAACAGTGTACATGACTCAGCCACCAGGTTTTGTTGATAAATCCAAGCCTCATCATGTGTGTCTTCTTCATAGGGCCATCTATGGACTCAAGCAAGCCCCAAGGACATGGTATGATAAGCTCAGTTCTGCTCTTTTGGCTCTTAATTTCAAGAATTATACAACTGTGTAGATGGGGAAAAACGATTTGCCTTTTACGAAATTGAGGATACGTATGTGTGGAGACTCCTTGAACCGAGCGAAATATTGAACCTCGCACAGATGCACTGCAAGAAGGGAGTGCTTTAAGTTCAAGAGATCAATCTATAGGACTCCGTCCTAAACCAAGAATAATGGTCGTTCCAGATTCAATTCGGTCACAAGAGAGGATGGGTTGATTTGTAGGAGGGAAGCTAAGAAATGAATGGTGATCTGAGATTGTAGGTGTGTTGGGAATTCAACGTACGAAAGTTCTGAATGATTGAATTTTACTCAATTGAGAGTGATTGCTCAGACGATGAGCTCGTGTAGACGAAAGATTGTCTGTATGAACTTGCCGAGAAATTGCTTGTCCTTTTCAATCATGATTCAGAGGTGTTTTATATTGCTAAGTTGAAAACACCATGATCCCATGAAGTGTGACATTTGCTGCAATCAGAGAGTAGGGAAGTGGGAAATCATGTCAAAAACCAGTTTCTCATCGTGCAGAGACTTGGTTGACTTTCCACCCACTACTTTGATGACTCTTCCAACTGATTGCACGACTTGCTCACATTCTGGTCATGTGTATGAACACACATGTCGTAGACCGCCAGACCAAAACCCTAGTTAATATCCCCACATGTGACACGATTGATGTCTCGTGATTGTGGAGTCACTTGCTGACTTTATGGGACGATGAGTCCATGTATTGCTGAGTTGAACATGATTTGCAAATGTTCTGAAACTCATGAATTAAATGTCTGCTGAGACGAGGTATTATTATGTTGATAACCTAAGACGAGCAAGTGTTGCTGAATTGTTGAATATTGATAGTTGAACGGTTGAACCAATATTCTTTAATCTGAGCAAATATTGCTGGTTTGAGCAAATATTGCTAGTCTGAGCAAATATTGCCGGTTTGAGAAAATATTGCTCGTTTGATGAATTGTTGGTAGCAGGACCAAATAAAATATTAATTTAAGATACTGACTGTTGGGTCGAGTATAATAAATAAAAGTGTTGATCATGGGATCAACATAAAAAATTATCAGTATTTAAATCTGCTCAGAATCGCGTTTTTGCAGAGCTTTGGATTCAAAAACCCTAATTTTAATTAAATTGATGATTTATTGAAAATCAACCGTACAGAGCGAAGGGACCGGCTACCTGGGATGATAAGTCCACCATGTAACACCCAGATGCTCGAATGAGCAAAATACCAAAGTCTCTTGGGGACCAGTTGGTGAAAGAATGATTAAATGATGGTTTAATCATTTATTGAAATAATGCTCGTGTGAGCGTCAGATAATAAAACCTAGTCATGAAAAGATGAGGGACCGACCAAGAGATCATGAAACCGGCTCTTGGTGTCCGGGGGACCAATTGATGGTCGTTTGAGCAAACCCTTCACTGTTTGAAAAGAGTTTGGACCTAATACGGGCAATTTAGAAAATTAGGTCAAATTAATTAAAACACGTGGGACCGGCCATTTGCAAGCCTTAGGGTCACCCTTGGTCGGTCAAGGGGATGTTCCCGTGTCACCATGGTGTTCGTGTCTCAGTCCTGAGAGTTTCGATATTTTCTGGTGCACGTTTGAGCAACATTTTGAGAAAATATGCAGGGTTCAGGATTTTTTGAAACTAGGAAAAATACATGAGATGATGAAAAATAATAGATAAAACAGGGAATTTCAAGGTGTGGGACCGGCCACGTCTAGGGCATGGTCGGCCGGCTGACAAGCACGGTCCCACACACTTTTCCCAGTTTTATGTAATTTTATGTATTTTCTCTGAATTGAGGGAAATTCCATGAAACTGGAGAGTTTTATGAAATTAGGGAACTTCCATGAGATGAGGGAAATAAAATAATAATAAAATAGGGAATGATGGAGTGTGGGATTGGCAATGGCCAAGGCATGGCCGGCCGGCCAACGAGCACGGTCCCAGGGCACTCTTCCTAATTTTATGTAATTTTCATGATTTTAGGGAATTTTCATGAAATCAAAGAGATTTGTTGAAACCAAATTATTTTGTTGAATTCAGGGAGTTTTCATGGAATGATAAAAACAAAACAAATAATAATAATAATAATAAAATAAGAGGCGTGTGGGACCGGCTAGGGCCTGACCGGCCAGCTAGGGTCCAGTCCCACGAGTTTTCTTAGTTTTATAATATTTTTCATGGGTTTAGGGAAAATTCATGAAATCAGGGAATATTCATGGTTTTAGGGAAAATTCATGAAATCAGAGAATTTTCATGGATTGAGGGAAATAATAAAATAATGGGGAACCGTGAGGTGTGGGACCGACCACGGCTAGGACATGGTCGGCCGGCTGGTGCTCGGTCCCGCGACACCTTTCCCTAATTTTATTATTTTCTTTGACATAAAGAAATATCATGAGATTAGAGATTTTCCTTGAAACGAAGGAGATTTGCTCGAATGAGAGAATTTTCATGAGATCAGGGAAAAATAATAAAATATGATAAAAATATAAAATTGGGCGTGGGACTGGTCACGGCATGACCGGCTGGATGGTGAGCCGAGTCCCCTTGCGCCTTTGCTAATATTTTATTATTATTATTATTTTTCCTTCCTATTTTGCATAGGTTCATCGTTTATTCGTATTTTTGAAATGCTCGTTTGCGCATTCAAATGATGGTCTGTGCATTATTGCTAAGTACACTTGCACCATTTTAGGCAGGGCTTATTCGATGCTCAGATGCCTGCACGTTGAATATTTATTACTAACCCATGGAATTCTGCTGGGAAAATCATAAATTGAAGTAACGAAACATTCGAAGAATCGTAGAATATAGTTGAACATTCGGCTATGATTAGAGATAATTAATTGATGGCTCTATACTAGCAGGGCTTCCTATCTATGAGCATTAATTATCTGAGATTTGAGAAATATGAACTTGGCGGAGTGTCATATTTCTCCTATATAGTCAGGGAAAACCTGGTTGCATCCTGAAGACGTTGTTGCTCTATACTAGCAGGCACGCTGTCTAGGAGCCGTCCAATCTTTCGATTCTATATAGAAATAATTACTGAAATTGCTCAGTATTCATGAGATGTGACGTGGCCTCATCTGGGAGACTACACATCTACATATACTCTGAGAGACAGCCTTCTCAGTCAGAGATTTTATGGCATGAGCTTTCACGCTTTATTGAGAGACATGAGTCTCAATACTCATCCGATTGTCGGATCCTGAGTATGTATAATTATGGTTTTAAGATTTTGGCTTGTCAAAAATCCACCATCTATATTAAGTCCCCTGCTTAGTGAGGAATAGTCATGTTCCTCAGTCAGCATTGAATGGTGATTTTCATTTTATGAACGAAAGAAGTAATTGAACTTAGTCGTAAGATAAGATGTTACCGGATTTTCGATCGCGCGAGCGAACCACGACTTGAACGAAGATCCCAGTAGCATGATAGAGCATCGAGCGCAAATTGGTGTAGTACTGCTGAATTGGTGATTGAACCTTGGTTGATTTAGGATTCATGGGTCCGGGCCCAAGAAAAGAAATCCTTGTTTTAGGAACAGACGCTCGTTCGTTTGTTAGTTTAAGGAACAAACAAAATGGACCTCAGTCTGATGATATAAAATTTTGTCTATGAGCTTTCACGAAAACCAATTTATTTATTTTTCTAAGTAAGTGAGATTCCACAAAGTGGAATAAATTCTCGTTTCAAAGGTGGATGCTCGTACGAGAGAAAAGTTTTTTTATTAATAGACGTGCGTCTGTTAGTAATAAAATTTTGTTTATGAGCTTTCATGAAAATTTTTTATCTTCAAGCTTTGAGAAATCTTTGAAAATATACTCTCGCTACAAAGACAAATGCTTGTACGAGGGAGCAAAAATATATAGATATATTTTTCAAATTTACGTGAGTTTCACGTTAAATGTTTATATATTTTGTAAAATCATGTTTTAATTTTGAACAACTGTTGAAAGTAGACTATTATACATGTTGTAATAATGTCTGTATGTGAGTTTTCACAATTGTAGAATGGATGTCTGTCTAGTTTTTGAAAACTAGTGGATGTTAAAATTCACGTGGGTTGTTCACGGTTTTATGAAAATCAAGTCATGATTTTGAATAATGAATTTTGCTCGTCTTTGCAGGTTTGAGGGAACGAGCAAGTTTTCGAAATTTTGACGTTATAATCACTAAAGCTAGTGAAATTGTAAATAGGTAAGAGTTGGATTGTTACCATTTTGTTACGCATTTGTTACTGGTATATCCATGACTCCATATCTTTCGCAGATAGTGGTGACTTCTGGTTACAACCACTCTTCTAGCCCTTCCGGGGAACGCTCCGGACATATCAAGTCAAAGATGAAGACTTCTGCAGATGTTCATGCCGAGGTGAATCAACCTTTCAGAGACGCTGGAAAGTTGATGCATTTATGTCTCTCGATCATATGGGAGTCGTACGTGATTGAATCAACGCTTTATAGCCTTAGCGGATGCAGAAGAGAAGCAGGGACGAGATGAGTTATTACTGAAAAGGAAAGCTGAAGATGAAAGGCTTGCAGCTTATCAGCAAAACGCCGCCGGCTTCAGCAAATGAGACTAGAGGCTGAAGATGAAGTCTGATCACACGCGGAAGGCGTAGCTTCTGATTCAGATGTAGATGAATGAAGAATTTCGTCATAATTCGTCATCAGAAAATTCAGAAGTCAGGTCTTCATTGAAAATGCTGTAGAATCTTCGTCCGATGTCGGATTTTCGTGATTTACCCATGTTTCTTCATCCTCAGAAAATTTACAAGCTTTATATCAAAGAATATTTCGGCTTTTGAGCACGTTTAAGGGCCGAAATTGACGAAACAGTAAACTTCCATGAGACTTCCAGAAATTTTTCAACGGGTATGTAGTCCAATGTTTTGGCCACATCTTTTTGCTTGTTTCTCCGATTGCTATGAATTTTGGATATGTTGTAGAGGACATCCATACGAAGAGAATGGTATATGACTCATACCTATATTCTTCACCAATTTTTCCCAGATTGCTGCTTTGTTCTTGACAGTGTAAAATCATCTCAGGCGAGCTTGTTGTAAAACACTCATGTTGTTTCTTTAGACCATTCGCTTGTGTCTGGAACGGTTGGCGAAGGATTTTAATTTCATCGATTCATTCGAGATCAGGACCCCTTGATTGATACATGAGCATGGTGCTTGCATTGCCATCTTGTTTCTGTCAGTCGTATAAACATCACTTCTGAAACCGTTGTCACGGGACCATAACCGAGGTTGCCCTCAAGAGGGGGTTATGTAATGACCATGGTTGCATGTCCTGGTGGTAGCATTCCTTTTATGATGAATTATTAGCACATGAGAGTCTGGTTCCATAGGTCTTGGACTGTGAAACTGATCATCATGATCAGTGGACCGTCAGTCCCTAGTATTTTGTTAAATCTCTCCCTTTCGTTTTCCCTTCTTCCGGCAAGACCTAGATAGAGGACCCGGGTAGAAAAATTGATGCAATGACCTAGGTGGTCTAAGTTGGAGTTACCTTGATGAAGGACTTGATGGAAAGACCTGGTGGACACCGATCGACTGTGAAAGTTATGAATCCCGTCCAAGAATTGCTGCCTGCATGTTGTATGCTCTGGAAGATGTAGAAACCTCATACGACGTCAGAATTCGATACTTGACCCCAACTTTTGAAGATAAGAGACTGAGTTATCACATGAGAAAAGAATCACTCAATTTGGAGTTGTATAGGTCAGCCAACGAAGCGTGCACATTTGTAATTTATAATCCCGTACAAATTTTTCAGATTTCGTAGACCTGACGGTAAAAGCCATATCTTTCAGATCGTATGTCCGATTGATACGCCCTTTTGGTATGTTGTATAAGAGACATAGAAGAAAATCTTTCGTTGAGGAAGTATTGTCCCATTCCTCACTCATTGGTACGTTTTTGTAAACCCATGGGCTGAAGTATGTTGTATCTCATTTGTAGAGGTGATGAGAACTTCTTGTAGAAGACTTGGGATTGTGCCTGCCTGTTGTGCAAGCTTCGGAAAGACTTTCATGTGAACATATTTCATGTCTACACACCTTGATATGAATCATTAGTGCTTGGAGAAGTCCGATCCATCGAGTAACACTTCAGAAAACGGATAGTTGATGAAGCTGTTCATGAAGATGTTTCCCCTGAGACCGTCGTTGATGCTGGATCACGATAGAATTTTCTCTAGAAATGCTTGTTGATGCCGATACTATGGTCGGAATTTTTCCAGAGACCGAAAAGGCTAGATCCATGATTATCGACATAGTCTTTACTCCTTCATCCAGTGAGCCTTTAACTAACTGATGAGTTGAGCGTCCCTAAGATGAGGGTGTAGGGTTTAACCCAAATTCTGCCGAACCTTTACTCTGAAGTGCCTTGTCAGGGAATCGATGTTGTTGCGGTAGGTAGCAGCGGAAATTTCCATTCTGGATGTGATCGGTGAAGAGAGGAAGTTCCTCATTCGTGCAGGGTCTTGCGATGTACAGAGACCCGTTGATGAAGTTTCATGGAATCACGTCAGGTCGCAATAACTTGTTATGTGGATAACATTTATTGAAATAGAATTGATTTCTCCAATAAGATCAAGTCCCCGGTGTATGTTGAAGGAGTTTGTGCCATCGATGGATGAATGATGTTGCATCTGCTTCAGAAGTCTTATCATGGGATAATGAAGACTTACCGATTGTAGTTCAGTTACACTTTGATTGCGCTGGTGTTGAATCAGTGTATCATCGTCGAGATATTTGTGTTGAAGCTAGATGCGTCGTTATAGGAGGTGTACTCTTTGATTGGGAGTACAATTTGAAGGCTTCTTGAGCATTGAAGCGTCATCCCTTGAGCATGTCTTAGGTTTGATCGTTTGGGTCCCAACTATATTCCGTTGATTCATCATTCTTTTAATCGCGGTAGTGGGATTCAACACTTGTGCAGACATCAAAGCTTTCTGGTTTTGTGGCACACATGAGCACTCCTGCAAATCTATGAAGAAATGCCCAAATTGTTCTTTTTCATGCTTGAACATCATCTCAGTAATGAATGTCTCAGTGATATGCTCGATTCGAAGAAATGTCAGATTCAAGCACTTGGTAAAATATTAATGCGGTGAAGCTACCATTCATAACGTCTTGCGGAGTTGCTAGCAGAATTGAGTCCCCATGCTAGGATAGCATGTGAGGAAATAAATGACATAAACATGGAATGAGACTTGCCTAAGTGTTGAACCTCTTGATGAATGTCTATGCATCTTTTGCAGGTTCTTGCTTCAACCTCGTCAAAGTTTGAAATTCTTCCAAGTACTCTGATGATGGAATGTCCGTAAAATCTTCTGGATCAGAACTTTCTTCGTGGAGAGATGTGCAACCAAATGCGCTTCGTCAGTACCATCTTTTCAGCGTGGATCCACGCTCGTCTGAAGAACATGTCATATCCTGGATCTTCTTATTATGTGAAACTTGGTTTCTGTCCAGGTTGAACTTATGTTCACTTTAAGAATGATGTAGCCATAAGTATTTCCGAGCGTTCCTTCAAGGTCTCTGATTGAGATGGGATCATGAGTATCTTCTTGTCGAGTGATGCCTGTGGATCCGATGTTTCGGTGGAATGTTGTGGATGGCGGTGCCAGCATCGATCAACGTTCTTCCAAATTCGTTTCTTCTGAGATTGACTGTGGTAAGCAGTCCCCAGTCGTACATCTCTTGGTCTGTGGCTGGAGGCTCAAGAAGTATTTCCGGAATGGACTTCTTGACACGATGTGGTTCAGTGCTGTGAACATGTCTCTCCTTGGTGCCTTCGATAGATAGAGCAATTCACGTTCGACCAAGGATTCAACTGCCTCTTTGATAGGTTGTTTAGAGAGTGTAAAGGTTCTGATTGGGAGAGGATTCTTGTTTACTCCTTCATTCCCCAATTGAAGCTGTCGTGGATCAACCTTCTCTTTGAAAATGTGCTTCAAAATATTGCAGTTGCTTGTTGGATGATTGATGAATCCATGAAGGTGACAGTACCTGGGATTCTCCATTTCTTCTTCAGTTGGCTCTCTCCTGATGAACGAAAATTTGATTGCACCATCTTGAACCCAGACTTCCAGTAACTCGATCACTCCTTCACGAGAAGAGAGAAGTTTGAGTATGTCCGCTCATTTCCCTATTCGTTGATGCCGGGTCAAGGTTTGTGCATTTCAAGATTGGTTATCTTTCTTTGGTGCTTTCAGAGGAGCTGGAGAAGCGTGCTTGCGTTGTGACTCATCTTTCCATTTTCTCCCTCTGCAATAACATTTTTGGAAGGTTGGAGGTTGTATTGTTTGTTGATCAAACGTCTGTCACCTCGAGTTTCTTGTGGTTCCTCGGTTTTTGCAGCTTGATCTTTCCAGTAAAGCAGGTGCGATAGTTGCTGATTGCTTAGCTGCTTCATGAAGTTCTGAAAAAGTCTGGAACCGGAGATTTTCCAGTAAAGCTCTGTAGACCAGGATCGTTCCATTGATGTATAAGTCTACAAGTTGCTGCTCTGTGATATCTGGGTCGTGGCAATCCAAGGCTTGAACTCTGAATCTTTTCACGTAGTCATTGGGGTGTTCATTGCTCCTCTGAAACATTCTTCCAAGATCAGAGCGATTAATTTGCTCTGACACAAAGAAGTACTTTCTATAGAAGGCGTTAATCATTTCTCCCCAATTGTTGATAGTTCCTGGTGCGATGTTGTTGTACCAGGTGTATGCTCTGCCTTTCAAGGATTTTAAAAATTCTTTGAGGCGAACAACATGGTTATGTTTATGTTCACCCAAAGCTTCCAGAAACTGAGAAACATGTTCTCGAGCATTGCCTGTTCCATCGTAAAGGGTGAACGTTGGAGAGACATAACATTTTGGTAGTGGAATACTTTGCACCGCAACAAGGTATGGAGGTTGGTGGCATATATGTGGTGTCTTGTCGTTTCCATGATTCTCCAGGAAGCGTTCCAAATCTACCCGAGTAATGAAATTTGATGATTCCTTCGCTGATGAATCGTCTGCATCTTTGCGGACTTCATTATCATCCACTGTATGAACTGGAACGACCTCAGGATCAGCGTCTGAGGATTTCTCTTTCTCTTTTCCCTTTCCTTGAGTTTTCTCTGACATCTTGTCAGTGAGAGTCTTCAGATGGTCAAATAGCTCCTTCTGTGTTGTATCCATATCGGTTTGATTCTTTGCAAGAGTCTCTTGCACTTTGATGAGATCAACAATGGTAGGTGGTGGATTTCCTCTGACTTCCTCAGGATGTAGGGAGAACAGAGGATGACCTTCCGTGTTAGCGTGAGGAGGAGTAATATCACCACCGCCAGCGTTAAAGGCCAATATTGTTTCTGGGATATCCACATTGTTGTTGTTTCTAGTGCTAACGTCGTTTGTATTGGAACCTGTAACTAACCCAGACGTAAGACCATCCATCTTGCAAAATTGTGAGATTTCAACCGAGAGATTAATCTCCCACCGTGGTCGCCAATCTGTAGATGGGGAAAAACTATTTTCTGGTTTTTACGGAATTGAGGAGACTTCCGTGTGGAGACTCCTTGAACCGAGCGAAATGTTGAACCTCACACAGAAGCACTGCAAGAAGGGAGTGCTTTAAGTTCGAGAGATCAATATGTAGGATTCCGGCCTAAACAAAAAACAATGGTCGTTCCAGAGTCAATTCGTTCATAAGAGAGGATGGGTTGATCTGTAAGAGGGAAGCTGGGAAATGTGCGGGATCAATGGTGATCTAAGATTGTAGGTGTGTTGTGAATTCCGCGAAGGAAAGTTCTGAATGATTAAATTTTACTCAATTGGGAGTGATTGCTCATACGATAAGTTCGTCTGAACTTGCCGAGAAATTTCTTGTCTTTTTCAATCATGATTCAGAGGTCTTTTATATTGCTAAGTTGAAAACACCATGATTCCATGAAGTGTGACAGTTCATGGAATCAGAGAGTGGGGAAGTGGGAAATCATGTCAAAACCAGTTGCTCATCGTGCGGAGACTTGGTTAACTTTCCACACACTACTTTGCTGACTCTTCCAACTGATTGCACGACTTTCTCACATTCTCTTCGTGTGTATGAACATACATGTCGTAGACCACCAGACCAAAACTCTAGTTAATATCCCCC
>NC_039365.1:75093096-75106751 GCF_003573695.1 Papaver somniferum
CCATGTGACACGATTGATGTCTCGTGATTGTGGAGTCATTTGCTGACTTTATGGGACGATGAGTCCATGTATTGCTGAGTTGAACATGATTTGCAAATGTTCTGAAACTCATGAATTAAATGTCTGCTGAGACGAGGTATTATTATGTTGATAACCTAAGAGGTATTATTATGTTGATAACCTAAGACGAGCAAGTGTTGCTGAATTGTCGAATATTGATAGTTGAACCAATATTCTTAAATCTGAGCAAATATTGCCGGTTTGAGCAAATATTGCTCGTTTGATGATTTGTTGGTAGCAGGACCAGATAAAATATTAATTTAAGATACTGACTGCTGGGTCGAATATAATAAATAAAAGTTTTGATCATGGGATCAACATAAAATTATCAGTATTTAAATCTGCTCAGAATCGCGTTTTTGCAGAGCTCTGGATTCAAAAACCCTAATTTTAATTAAATTGATGATTTATTGAAAATCAACCGCACAAAGCGAAGGGACCGGCTACCTGGGATGATAAGTCCACCATGTAACGCCCAGATGCTCGAATGAGCAAAATACCAAAGTCTCTTTGGGACCAGTTGGTGAAAGAATGATTAAATGTTGGTTTAATCATTTATTGAAATAATGCTCGTGTGAGCGTCAGATAATAAAACCTAGTCATGAAAAGATGAGGGACCGAATAAGAGATCATGAGACCGGCTCTTGATGTCCGTGGGACCAATTGATGGTCGTTTGAGCGAACCCTTGACTGTTTGAAAAGAGATTGGACCTAATACGGGCAATTGAGCAAATTAGGTCAAAATAATTAAAACACGTGGGACCGGCCATTTGCAAGCCTTAGGGTCACCCTTGGTCGGTCAAGGGGATGTTCTCGTGTCACCATGGTGTTCGTGTCTCAGTCCTGAGAGTTTCGATATTTTCTGGTGCACGTTTGAGCAACATTTTGATAAAATATGCAGGGTTCAGGATTTTGCTGAAACTAGGAAAAATACACGAGATGATGAAAAATAATAGATAAAACAGGGAATTTCAAGGTGTGGGACCGGCCACGGCTAGGGCATGTCCGGCCGGCTGACAAGCGTGGTCCCACACACTTTTCCCAGTTTTATGTAATTTTATGTATTTTCTCTGAATTGAGGGAAATTCCATGAAACTGGAGAGTTTTATGAAATTAGGGAACTTCCATGAGATGAGGGAAATAAAATAATAATAAAATAGGGAATGATGGAGTGTGGGACCGGCAATGGCCAAGGTATGGCCGGTCGGCCAACGGGCACGTTCCCAGGACACTCTTCCTAATTTTATGTAATTTTCATGATTTTAGGGAATTTTCATGAAATCAAAGAGATTTGTTGAAATCAAGGAGTTTTCATGGAATGAGGAAAACAAAACAAATAATAATAATAAAATAAGAGGCGTGTGGGACCGGCTAGGGTATGACCTGCCAGCTATGGCCCGGTCCCACGAGTTTTCTTAATTTTATAATATTTTTCATGGGTTTAGGGAAAATTCATGAAATCAGGGAATTTTCATGGTTTTAGGAAAGTTTCATGAAATCAGAGAATTTTCATGGATTGAGGGAAATAATAAAATAATGGGGAACCGTGAGGTGTGGGATCGGCCACGGCTAGGACATGGCCGGCCAGCTGGTGCTCGGTCCCGTGACATCTTCCCTAATTTTATTATTTTCTTTGACATAAAAGAAATATCATGAGATTAGAGAATTTCCTTGAAACGAAGGAGATTTTCTCGAATGAGAGAATTTTCATGAGATCAGGAAAAAATAATAAAATATGATAAAAATATAAAATTGGGTGTGTGACTGGTCAGACATGGTCGTCCGGCTGGTGAGCCCAGTCCCCTGACGCCTTTGCTAATATTTTATTATTATTATTTTTCCTTCCTATTTTGCATAGGTTCATCGTTCATTCGTATTTTTGAAATGCTCGTTTGCGCATTCAAATGCTGGTCTGTGCATTATTGCCAAGTACACTTGCACAATTTTAGTCAGGGCTTATTCGATGCTCAGATGCCTGCACGTTGAATATTTATTACTAATCCATGGAATTCTGCTGGGAAAACCATAAATTTAAGTAACGAAACATTCGAAGAATCGTAGAATATAGTTGAATATTTGGCTACGATTACAGATAATTAATTGATGGCTCTATACTAGCAGGACTTCCTATCTAGGAGCATTAATTATCTGAGAGTTGAGCAATATGAACTTGTTGGAGTGTCATATTTCTCATATATAGTCAGGGAAAACCTGGTTGCATCCTGAAGACGTTGTTGCTCTATATTAGCAGGCACGCTGTCTAGGAGCCGTCCAATCTTTCGATTATATATAGAAATAATTACTGAAATTGCTCAGTATTCATGAGATGTACCGTGGCCTCAGCTGGGAGACTACACATCTACATATACTCTGAGAGACAGCCTTCTTAGTCAGAGATTTTATGGCATGAGCTTTCACACTTTATTGAGAGGCATGAGTCTCAATACTCATCTGATTGCCGGATCCGGAGTATGTATAATTATGGTTTTACGATTTTTCCCTTGTCGAAAATCCACCATCTACAAGCTGATACCTCTTTATTTTTACATCAAGAAGGTACTCAAATAATTGTAGCTTTGGTATATGTGGATGACATAATGTTAACTGGGTCTTCATCTTATTTTCTCAAGTTTGTCATCACTAAGCTTCAACATCAGTTTCTAATCAAACATTTAGGGCCACGTCATTATTTCTTGGGATTGGAAGCTACAAGAACTGCAGATTCTTTGTTTCTTTCTCGGACTAAATATGCAGTTGACTTATTGCTCAAATATCATATGGAGGGATCTCAGCCTTGCAACACACCCTCTTTCAACTTCCACAAAATTGTCTAAGGATGATGGAATTCTTCTTGACAATCCATCTGAATACAGGTCACTTGTAAGTGCTCTGCAATATCTGACTTAGACTAGGCATGATCTCTCTTTTGCAGTTAACTTAGTGTGTCAGCATATGCAACATCCTAGGAGTTTTTACATGGCTGCAGCAAAGAGGATTCTCAGATATGTTAAAGGTACCTTGGGTTTTGGATTGGACTTTACTAAAGGAAGTGACTTTCTCTTGGGTTATTCAGATGCAGATTGGACTGGCTGTGTAGATGATAGAAGATCCACAGGTGGTTATTGTATCTTTCTTGGTTCAAATGTGATCTCTTGGTATTCTAAGAAACAATCCACCATTGCCATATCTAGCACTGAAGATGAATACAAAACTCTGGCTCATAGTGCTGCAGAAGTTGTGTGGATTTGCTATCTTCTCCAGGATCTTCATGTCACTCTACCAGGTATTCCAAGATTAGGCTGTGATAACATCAGTTCTATTTCACTTGCCTCAAACTCTGTCATGCATTCAAGGATGAATCATGTCCATCTTGATTATCATTTTATCAGGGTTTTGGTTCAGTCTAAAGCTTTGGATGTATTCTATGTCAATACTATTGATCAAATTGCTGACATTTTCACCAAGAGTCTGCCTGCACCTAGATTTTCTATGCTTAGAGACAAGATTCATGTGATTGCATCTCCTATCAGGTTGAGGGGGGGGGGGGTGATAGCATATTATGCAGTGGTTAAGGATAAGAGAAGAATGCAGTGCAGGTTAAGGATTTGAATTAGGAATTCCCTCTCTCAGTCACACGTGCTTGACAGATGTGTGTGTTCTGTATCCCACACTAGTTTATCACACGAGTATTGTGTTGAATTTCTCCTGTGTATCAATACTGTCCAAAATGCCTGTGTGTGGTTGTAATGAATGTAATTGAATCTTCCTCTCATTTGAGAGTTTCTCTGTAATTTGATACACTGCTATCAACATCTTCTTCCAAAAAACCGTTAACAAATGCAGACTTAACATCAAATTGAAAAGCATTCCATTTCTTTTGAGATGCCAAAGCTAAAATAATTCTAACGGTTTCAAGTCTAGCAACATGAGAGAAAGTATAAAGATAATCAACACCATATTTTCGAACATACCCTTTTGCGACGAGCCTGGATTTGAACTTCCGCACACTTCTGTCAGCATTGTGCTTCACTATATAAACCCATTTGACGCCAATAACATCTTTTTCAGGTGGTAAATCAACGAACTCCTAGGTATTAATTTTCACAATTGAAGCAATCTCTTCTTTCATAGAGATCTGCGATTCTTTGCTCTTTTCAGCTTCCTCGAAGTTAATTAATGGGTTCTACAGCTAAAAGAGCGAAAGTACAAGATTCATAAACATCGACTAAAGATCGTACCTTTAGAGGGGGGAAATCTTAATCCAAAATAGGACCAATACTGCAGCCATAAGTAGTTGAATCTGATGAAGTAGAACCACTAGACGATGATGAAGAAGGAGACGAAAGAGGATAAGGAAGAAGGAATTGTTCTGCGTCTACAAAAGGAAGATGTTGATTTTCTTCTTTCCAAACCCAACAACTATTTTCGTCAAACAAAACATCTCGATGAGTTTTTGGGTTATATAAGCGGTAAGCCTTTGATTCATCACAATAACCGACAAGTATACATTTTCACTTTTTTGTCTAACTTTGTACAATCACCAGAATCAATAAACGAATAAGCGATAGAACCAAAAACCTTTAAGAAACTTCATTGGGTTATCGATTCCACAAAGCTTCATAAGGAGTCATACCTGTTACCACTGTCATAGGAGAAACATTGAGAAAGAACTGAAGTCGACACCGCTTCTGCCCAAAATCTGTTTGGAAGATGTTTTTATTTCAACATTCTTGTCTCATCTCTACGACGGTTCTATTCTTACGTTCAACCACTCCATTTTGCTGTGGAGTTTTCCTCACTGTTAACTTCCTATGAACACCATTTTTCCTGCAAAAAGAATTAAATTCATTAGAACATAACTCTCCGCCCCTATCAGTTCGAAGAGTTTTGATAACAAACCACTTTGCTTCACTGCATAAGCTTTAAACTACAGAAACTTGTCGAACGATTCATACTTATAAGAAAGAAAATAAGCCTAACTCATACGAGTTAAATAATCAGCACAATAAGAAGTACCTACCACCATTCAGCGAAGAATTATTTGTAGGACCACAAACATTAGAATGAACCAACTCTAAAGGCTTGGTAGCTCTCCAAACTTTTCCAACCGGAAACGGAAAATGATGCTGCTTTTCATAAACAAACCTTTCACAAAAACCATCAGCACAAACAATAGATGGTAAACCAGCAACCATATTTTTATGATTTAACAATTTCAAGGCATTAAAATGCAAATGCCCATTAACACAAATGCCAAAGTCGGGACTGAAAAAATGGGGGTATAACAACCACACCCAATAATTCATTCGACAATCTGTATGGACTAAACTCCAATATAATTCCGAGAGCACCAACTTAAAAGCGAGCTCAATTAAGAGATATATCAAACACAGACACCAGAAATTTAACTGATTGAACAAGCGAGCTCAATCAAGTTATATCCAACAATCAAGGTCAGATTTATCAACTGATTGAACTACGCACAACCTGTGATATTTCAATTATATAAAAATATAATGCGGAAAAAAAATAACACAGACACTAGAAATTTTGTTAACGAAGAAACCTCAAATGCATAAAAACCCCGAGACCTATTCCATATTGAAAACCACACTGTATTAAGACGCTACAGATTCTATCCTACTACAAGTTAACTACGTACTGGAATGTAGTTGATCCCTAACCAAGTCTCACACCGATTAAGGTACAGTCGCGTTCCTCACGCCTCTTGAACTACGTCGGATTCTGCCCACATGATTCCCTTAGATGATCTCACCCACAACTAAGAGTTGCTACGACCCAAAGTCGAAGACTTATAAACAAATATGTCTCCCACAAATATGTCTATTCTTTGTTCTGTCTTTTGATAAAATCAAGGTAAACATGAACCAAATTGATAATCCGGTCTTAAAATCCCAAAGAGCAGCCTAGAAATATCAACCGACTCTCAATAACCTAACTGATTAATCGAAAAAGTTTTTGCGGAATCACCAGAGCTTGAGACGAAGAATTGTTGTGATTAGTTTTTATATCTTAGAGAAAATAAAACTCAACACGATAAAACAAGTATGATCAGAATACGCAACTACAGAGAAATTAGTTGGATCTAGCTTCACGAATCCCAAATAAATTCTTTAAGTCGTTAACGTAATGTGGTTTTGGAAAAACCTAGGCTAAAGGAGAATCGCCTCTAGTTTGCAACTAGGACACATGAAAGTGCCGGGATTAGGTTTTCCAGTTGTTGGAGTTCTCCCTTATATAGTCTTTCAAATTAGGGTTGCTGAAAATCAAAGCTAATATAGCTTAGTAACAATGCATTCAATATTCACCGTTAGATGAAATCCTGATTTAAGATTCACTCTAAGTCTGCTTAAAAATAAAGCAATCAATCTCCACCGTTAAATGATCTTAGCTTGTTACACACAAATGGAATGCTAACGGTATGGGGATTAAATATATAATAAAAAAAATGTGGGCATTTTTTTAAATGAATTTTCCCACATGGGCAGTTTTTTAAAATTCCCGATGATGATTTAGACTTACAATCTCTTACTTATAAGCGAACAGTCTCTGCAAAGATATAATATTTATAGCATAAAAAACAAACAGTTAGCGGGCATTCCCACCTAAAAATTCCGCTTACAAACTCACTACCAGTCCATAAAAAACAAACAGTTAGAAGGTTGTTATCAGCATACTTGGTAGTGAATATACCATTTCTAGTACATGTCCATCTTATTCTGTCCTCTCCTTGTAGTAGAATTTTAATGTAACAAATTTGATTCACTAACAGTCTATTAAAAAGCCCATTAAGAATAGTCTACCTGCACCAGTATTAATCAAGTGAAAACTACAGGGAGACCCATTCTTCGGATCTTTCCCACTGTGAAACCCACGCCCAGAAATCTGAAGGCGCGCATCCATTTTCTAGGAAAAAATTATTCTCAAACCCATATTTTATAAAATTCTGCTTCGTTATTTTTTTTTTCTTCTTCTTCTCCTTCTTCTTCTTCTTCATCTTCAATTCCTTTTCTTCAACAGCGCCACCAACCCATCATCTATCTTCTAATTTTGGATCAATTCGATTCAACACTCAGCAACCCATTCATCTTGTTAACCTCCACCTATTCACAGATTCAACCATTTGATCTTCAGAGCATATCTATCTTCTTCTTTTGAGTTCAATAGGAAACCCATAATCATCTTCATATTCAAACCACCGACCCCTTATCAACAATGTCATCTCTATCTCTTAAGAACACCGAAACCCTAACTTCAATTACTTAATCCCATCTGTTGAGCAGCGACACAAAAATTCCCTTTTAAATTATGCTCAAACCCACACGAATTCGCACCAATCTTCACCCAATTTCAGATCTGAAATCACACCCACTGATTGCTCCATCGTTTCTCTAAGTCATGGTAACAAACTAAACGTCACCGATGTTTAAAAAATCAAAGTATATTAGGCTGCACACGAAAAAAATAGACGATTAGGGCTGTAGAAAAAGATAGTTGAATCTCGTATGTGAAGAAAGTGTTCTCGTATGCCATTGCTTATCATTTAGTTTCCGTATCTTCTTCTTTAGATGCTGTTAATAGGAGTTATGTTTCAGAAGAGAATTCAGGGTTTGGAGACGGACACAGTATAATATCTACGTTATGGTTGCCACACACTTTTAAGGATGAATGCTTACAAGCTATTAAAAGAGTAGAGATGAGTGGTTTGATGAAGGAAATAATATCTACGTTATGCAGATACTTTTTTCTTAGTATTGAAACCAACAAAAAACAAGGTTGCATAACTTGTTATGCACCTACAATAATATCTACATAACAAGTTATGCGGTCATGAAAGTGGATGCATAACCTGTTATGCATCCGAAAATATGACTACATAATGCATTATGCATCGAGAAATTTTTTGCATAATCTGTTATGCATCGAGAAAATGGATGCATAACCTGATATGCATCATTTAAATATGGTTGCATAACGCAGTATGCGCCAATTTTTTCTGTACGAACTAAAATCAACCAAAACAATGGCTACATAACTTGTTATAGATGCATAACTTTGTTATGCAGATACATAACTTGTTATGCAGTCGAAAAAATGGTTTCATAATTCGTTATGCATCTGCATAATGTGTTATGCATAGTTTTTGGAGGCTGCATAATGAATATGCAATCAGTTTTCGAAAATTTTCCCTAAAACGATGATCGCCTCCGATTTTTTCGTGAACAACAAAAATTTGATATTGTTGTTTGTACTCGTTGCGTAGCTCTCTTTAAAAGATTTCCAACAATATAAAAATTTTAAAATTCCAAGGCGCGGATTTTTAGATATGTTATATCCAAATTGCGTTGCCAATTATACCCCTGAAAAATTAGGATGCATAACGAGTTATCCCTAAAAAAACAGTATGCATAACACGTCATGCGGATGCATAAACCGTCATGCAGACAATTTTTAATAATTTCGGATAATTATGGATGTCACAGAAATATTTATGGGTGTCACAGTATCCAAAATTAATTGTGGGCCTGACAATGAGAATATTTTTTTTTGGGTCTCCCACTAATTTCCCCATTAATCAACTAGTTAATAGTTTTAAATTTTTCAAAAACATGTTGGTTTGGAGCACGATACTCAGGTACTCACACATATTTTCATATGTTAATGTTCTTACCAATATCCAGTTCCCAATAGTAATTCTTTCTCATCGCCTTTAAAACTTTACATATGCCTAAACAGATCCATGACCCATTGACATTGTGCTAACTTCGTCACCTAGGGGATTACAACTAGAAAAGTACTTATGCCCTGATACTTCAACCCGGAGAGTATCGAGGTTATCCAACATTCTCCATCCAAGCCTATTGAGTAGGAGAAGGATAAAAATTACAGATTTCTTAATGTTTAAACCGATAATACCCTCATAGGATTTAATATATATATATATATATATACCTTTAGAGTTCTAGTCCTTATCCCACCAGAATCTTCTTTGAATAACATATATTATGTCAGCCATTGGCATAAAAACAAACAAACATTTGATGGTTTTTAAGGAGCCTAAAACATTTTGAGTAAGCTAAATCCAGTCGGTCTA
Source organism: Papaver somniferum (assembly GCF_003573695.1). Lineage (NCBI taxonomy): Eukaryota > Viridiplantae > Streptophyta > Magnoliopsida > Ranunculales > Papaveraceae > Papaver > Papaver somniferum. Next base: position 75,102,272 of record NC_039365.1, read on the forward strand.
ATTTAAGAATTCAGATTTCTAAACACCTGACTTTCTATGAATTTTTTTAGTGAGGATGCTAAAATATTCAATATTGTTACGTTGGATAAGAATAAGAACGCTAAATATTTATATTGAATCCAATATAGTTTGGAGTATGATAAAAAGAGACTCACGGTCTTTAGTAAGTTATTCAACATAAATTAACTGGTTAACAACACATAATTCGGTTCTCTTAAATAACAATGTCACACATGTTGTTCTCAACGTAAACTACTATGACAATGTTAGCAATGGAAGGAACTAGACGAAAAAAGGGTTAGACGTGTTGAATCATACCCACATCTGACCCTGATTAAGGTTGTTCAAGATAAAACTGGCATATAATTTACTGAAAGATTTGAAATTGCTTTTAACCTTCTTTTGTATTTTTCTGATATGAGCAAATCTTCTAACCCTGTGCATGATCAAGGTTTTTTTATATCATATTATTAGAGAATCGCTCGGTCGAACTCATAAATTTTGCTATCTCAAGCTTGTTGACAATGTTAGATGTACAAAATAATATCTTGATTTATAGCTTACTGAAGTCAAGTCTCATACTAGTATTTTAGTTGAGTACCAGACATCTCTGAATAACCTTCGAATATTGAAGACTAAAGAACAAACAAAAATATTTATGAGAACTTCATCAACAAATAGGTATGTGAAGACTATCGTATTTACTCACGACTGAAAAAGCGGGGGTCTAACAACCACACCCAATATTTCGCTTAGCAATATGTATGGACAAACTCCAATATACTTTTTAAGAGAATCAACTAGACAATCAGACTCAATCTTAATAAAAGTATATCAAAGAGTTATATCTCACTTTCTGAATTCAATACTTACTCAAGCAAATAGAAATTTGCGAGTATAATTGAATACAAGAGAAACTACTTGAACGGTACCAAAGACCAATGTTTAAGGATCAATCAATTTCAATCAACAACCAAAGGTTGGATTTCCCAATCGATTGATTCAACGCACAACCTGTGATATTTCAATTATATAAAAAAATATAATGCGTAAAAGAAATAACACGGACACCAAAATTTTTGATAACGAGGAAACCGCAAATGCAGAAAAACCCCGGGACCTAGTCCAGATTGAACACACACTGTATTAAGCCGCTACAGACATTAGCCTACTACAAACTAACTTCAGTCTGGACTGTAGTTGAACCCCAATAAATCTCACACTGATCCAATGTACAGTTGCGCTCCTTACGTCTATGATCCCAGCAAGATACTACGCACTTGATTCCCTTAGATGATCTCACCCACAACTAAGAGTTGCTACGACCCAAAGTCGAAGACTTTAATAAACAAATCTGTATCACACAGAAAAGTATTCGGTAATAGATAAATCTATCTTCCACAGAAATACCTACGAGTTTTTGTTCCGTATTTTGATAAATCAAGGTGAATAGGAACCAATTGATAACCCAGACTTATATCCCCAAAGAACAGCCTAGAATTATCAATCACCTCACAATAATCTTAATCGACTAGCGAAAGAAGATATTGCGGAATCACAAACGATGAGACGAAGGTGTTTGTGACTTCTTTTATATCTTGCCTATCGGAGAAATCAATCTCAATCAAATCTTACGATTGTACTCAAATACGATAGAAACAACAAGATCAGATCACGTAACTACAAAAAAAATAGTTAGGTTTGGCTTCACAATCCCAATGAAGTCTTCAAGTCGTTAACTGGTGTGGAAATGGAAAACACACAAAAACTCTTGCAAGTATACAAGGCCAAGTTTATAATATAGGGATAAGAAAGGGATCAGTCCACAGGGAGTAGGAGTGCTTAAAAGAAGTTTTCCTAAGCTATCAATGAGTGCAAAGCACTATGGCAGTGAGCAGTGATAGATGAAGGCAGATACAATGAACTAAAACAGTTAACACAAGATGGCAGCACAGCAAGGATTAGATGGCAGATGATATAAAATAACAACAGCAAGGAACCAAGGCTGTAAGCCAAGGGCAGGGGTGAGATTGTGCACTGACTTCAGTGCACACAGCTTCAAAATGCAAGAACTAAGCAAAACAGTAAAGGAAAGTAACTAAGCAGTGAATAAAAGCAGAGCTGGAATTGTAAGTGACTGAAGAAAGGAATTGTGGCTAAGCTAATGGCTTAGAATCCACCTTGGTGTCCTAGCCAAACAATGTAGTTCTAGGTTGAAATTAAGACCCTAAGCATACAATTGGAATGGAAAGAAAATCAGCTTGCTCAACTAATGTGCTCCTAGCATTGACTGTCTTTTGACAGTACAATCAATCACAAGCACACAGATGAGCACTAATCTCTCCCATTGCACAAGAAAAACAAGCATTAAGGCTCTAACTTAGCAATTCATCATCCAACAATGCACTAAGACTTCATCTGAGCCTTAGCTGCAGTAACTTAGCTCATGAAAAACATGTTAACAGCATCAACATTCATCATGCAAAATAATTCAAACATAACATACACACAACAATCAACTGTTAACTGCATAAGAAGACTGAAATTGGAATTGCATAATATTTTGGTTTAATTCTCTACTGGCTAGTCCAGAGATCATCCCCCTCAATTCACAACCCTTAACACCTATTTATACAAATAAACAAAATCCCCAAAAATCAGGACCACATCAGTCCAATTAGGGTTTGGTGAAAATACAAAATAAATCAAAGAAAATCCTACCTAACTATGATAACAACCCTAATAGACTAACCCATGCTTCAATTAGACGTACAATTGATTTCCCCAAAAAGTTCCCAAATCAGAAAAATTAGGGTTCTTATAAAAATTATTAAAATTTACCTAATCACTGTTGACACTGGTAGATGTCGACCCATGCCTCCAATCCTTCTCCTGATGCTTCTCTTGTTCTTCCCATGCCCTAATTGCTTTTCTAGCTCATCTATTTCATCAACCCCTAACCTAGGGTTCCTGTGAGAGGAAAAGATCGAGGAATTGATGTTATAGAAAGCTAGAGGAGCAGGGGAATGATGGCTCGAATGGTGATGGTTGAATGATTTGGGGGGGGAGAAGATGGTGGAGTGATTTGTGGGAGAAGATGGTGGAGTGATTTGTGGGGAGCGTCACTGTTGCAGAAGAGGGTAAGAAGATGGATTCGATGGTTTTGGGAGAAGGGTGTGTTTGGCTAATGGGTATAGAATGGGGTATTAGGGTGTTGAGCGGGTTCAGCGAGGTTTGATGATCTGCGACAAGAAGCAATGGATGGGAAGATGGTAGGTGGATCCAACGGCGATACGGAGGTAAGCGTGGAGCGACCGTCGGATGAAGGGATGTAGCAAAACGGACGACCCAAGATGGAGATGGGTGTTGCGATGTAAAGCGGGAGCTTCGGAGTTTGATGTGCGATGATGGAGCGACCGTTGGATGATGATATGGATCCAATCTGACGGCTACATGAGAAACGGGTATGGATATAGGAAATGGACTTGGGTGAGGGTTTTGGGCCTTGGGTATGCCAAGCCCATATCTTCTTTAAAAACAAATCTTCCTCTTCACGCCCACTTCTAGACTTTTGGTCTTGTGCACGACATTCTTCGCGGCTTCCTTGTGTAATTCCTCCCGGCTTTTCATTACTTTTCTTCTCTTTTCGCTCCGCAATTCATCCAAACTTTATTTATTACCTAAAAATGCAAAATTAAGTAAGAAAAATATTTATTCTTGAAAACAATGAAAATACAGAATATGGGATAAAATGTAGAATTACTGCGCAAAAGATGAGTTAAATGCCAACAAAAAGGGATAAATATATACAATATTTGGCACTCATCAAATACCCCCAAACCTGAATTTTACTTGTCCTCAAGTAAAACAAAACTAAGGAAATCCTACCTATACCACTGTCGCTGGTCTCTCGAATGCATTTAGCGTATGCACTAAGCCTTTTAAACCACTAAGTGTCCTTAGTGGACGAGTTGAAGTCTCGTGAAGGTTTGCTTAGAACGTACCTACAAAGTTCTAGGTCAAAATATAAGCTCATATTCCATCAAATGTGACATGTGCAAAACAGTTTAAGCTCACAGCAAAATGGAGATGTCAATCTAGCTATCAAGGCACAATCCTAGCACTGATAACAAATAAAGACATGTGATAAGAGTGTAAAGTGTATCTACACATGTGTAAAGAAAGATCTGAAGTTATGACTACTAATAACCAAGAGATAGTTTCTCAGGCTAAGAACCAAGGTCGAAATCTAGCTAGCTGTCCGGACTTTACGAGAATTGTGAATGAGTTGGAGGTATTTCACAATTACTCGCGTTGTACATCAATGGCATACACCCTCCTTGCTTATTACAATGAAACAACAAAATGACTATTTACATGACTCTTATTTACATTGACTACTCTCTTTTTATTTTTGGAACAAGAGAGGATGGAATTGATAAATACTTGATTTTTTTTTGTATTTTTCTTTTTTTTTTTT
>NC_039365.1:75106908-75149249 GCF_003573695.1 Papaver somniferum
AAACAGGAAACACTTTTGATACATATACAAAAGGAAACAAAAGATTACATGACACTTTGCAAGAGGTAGCCCTTTTTGATGCACCCAGTTAAATTCGATGGTTGTCTTTCTTAATGTAACCTCCACCTTCTATCCCAACCAACCAAAGAACAAGCTAGTCAAGTTTCGTTCAGTATTCTAAAGTGATTGGCAATCGTGACTTCCTATCAAACACCTTGAAGATCGAGGCTATACATGTATTGGTAGATCGTGCGCGTGCAAATTTCTTATCACTATGTGAATTGTGCTAGAATCAGGGTGCCTAAATATCTAGACTAAGACTCCTAATAAAAATACATATTTGCACAAGAGTCAACATTTCAAGGTAAATGAGCTCCATTTTTATGATTTTTCATTTTTTTAATTTTTTTGAATTTTTTCGATTTTTTCAAAAGAAGAAGGAGTTCGATTTCAATTATAGCATATTATCGTGGTATCTACTCTATACCCCCAAACCTAAACTAAACATTGTCCTCAATGTTTCAAAATATGGAAAGAATTATAAAACAATATATGAAGAGGAACATGCTGAGTAGAGTAAAAGGAGAGAGAATACCCGATTGTACGGCGAAAGCTCGATTAAAACTCCGTTATTCAAGGCAAAAATCCATCATATTAGGAGTCACAATGGATGAGCACAATATATACAAAAGGAAATTTAACTAACACATTATCTACAAGAAAATTTGGTTTTTAATTGGATTGGACTTTTTGGGAAAAATTTGGTTTTGTTGGGAAAACGAAAAAATTTGGTTTTTAGGGAAAGATTTGGAAAACTTTTTGGTTATTTAGGGAAAGAGTGGACCAGTTTAGTCCACATAGACTGGGTCCTCCAGGTTGGTTGTTTCAATGTCGGGTGGAAATGGCTCAAGGAATGGCTTTAATCTCTGCCCGTTGACTTTGAAAACGTTCTTGTTGGAAACATCCTCCAGCTCTACAGCTCCATGAGGAAAAACTGTGCGTACTAGGTACGGACCCTTCCATCTGGAACGCAGTTTTCCTGGAAAAATATGTAATCGGGAGTCATACATCAAGACTTTCTGACCAGGAGTGAAGGATTTGCGTAGAATACGCTTGTCGTGAAACATCTTCATCTTCTGCTTATATAACTTGGCACTATCATAAGCCTCATTTCTCAATTCTTCCAACTCGTTGAGTTGAAGTTTCCGTTGAATTCCAACTTCGTCCAGAGAAAAGTTCAGTTGCTTGATTGCCCAATAAGCTCGATGTTCTAATTCCACAGGTATATGACATGGCTTTCCATACACCCGACGATAAGGGGACATGCCAATTGGTGTCTTATAAGCTGTTCTATAGGCCCACAAAGCATCATTCAATCTTATTGACCAATATTTCCTAGACGGGTTAACCGTCTTTTCTAGAATGTGCTTGATTTCCCTATTAGACACTTCCACTTGTCCACTGGTCTGAGGGTGGTACGGAGTAGCAACCTTGTGAGTTATGCCATACTTGCGTACTAAAGACTCAAAGTACTTGTTACGAAAATGTGAACCGCCGTCACTGATGATAGCTGTAGGGGTACCAAAACGTGAAAATATGTTCTCCTTTAGAAATGAAAGTACCACCTTGTGGTCATTTGTTCTGGTTGCTATGGATTCTACCCACTTAGAAACGTAATCAACTGCGACTAGGATGTACAACTTGCTGTCAGACATGGGAAATGGACCCATGAAGTCTATCCCCCAAACATCAAAAATCTCCACAATCAAAATGGGGTTCAATGGCATCATGTTTCTCCTCGAAATGCTTCCTAGCTTTTGACAGCGCTCACAAGCAACACAATAATCATGGCAATCCTTGAACAATGATGGCCAATAGAATCCACACTGCAAGATCTTTGCAGCGGTTTTCTTGGCACTGAAATGGCCTCCACATGCTTGGTCATGACAGAAAGATATCACATCTTTCTGTTCGGTGTTGGGGACACATTTCCTAATGATTTGGTCTGGGCAGTACTTAAACAAATATGGGTCATCCCAAAGGAAATGTTTAACTTCAGCCAGGAATTTAGAGCGGTCTTGTCTCGACCAACGTGAGGGCATTCTACCTGTAGCGAGGTAGTTAACAATATCAGCAAACCAAGGAAGGTCTGAGATAGACATCAGCTGTTCATCTGGGAATGATTCTCTAATCAGCTCAAATTCATCAATAGACTCTAAAGTTAATCTAGACAAATGATCAGCAACCACATTCTCACAACCTTTCTTATCACGGATTTCGAGATCGAATTCCTGTAATAAGAGTATCCATCGAATAAGGCGAGCTTTAGCATCCTTCTTGGAAAGAAGATACTTCAAAGCCGCATGGTCTGTGTATATGATGATCTTAGACCCTATCAGATAAGATCTAAACTTGTCTAATGCGAAAACGACGGCAAGCAATTCCTTCTCGGTAGTTGTGTAATTGAGTTGAGTATCATTAAGGGTTTTGCTAGCGTAGTATATCACGTATGGTAGTCTATCAACACGCTGTCCTAAAACAGCACCAACAGCATAATCAGAGGAATCACACATGAGTTCAAACGGTAGTTCCCAGTTGGGTGGTCGGACTATAGGAGCGGCGGTGAGAAGAGTTTTTAATTCCTCCCAAGCTTTCACACAAGCATCATCGAAATTGAAGGTAACATCTTTGGCGAGTAGACTACACAGAGGTCTTGAGATTTTGCTAAAGTCTTTGATGAATCGCCGGTAAAAACCAGCATGACCTAAAAATGATCGAATTTCCCTCACAGAGCGGGGTTTTGGTAAATGTCGGATGAGGTCTACTTTAGCTTTATCTACTTCAATGCCTTTTTCCGAGATGATGTGTCCTAGAACTATTCCTGAATTCACCATAAAATGGCACTTTTCCCAATTTAGAACAAGGTTCCTTTTCTTACATCTGGACAGCACAAGGGCAAGATGCTTCAAACATTCGTCAAACGAGGAACCAAAAACAGAGAAATCATCCATAAAGATCTCGAGAAAACTATCTATCATGTCAGAAAAAATGCTCATCATGCAACGCTGAAAAGTAGCAGGTGCATTACACAACCCGAAGGGCATACGTCTATAAGCAAACGTCCCAAATGGACACGTGAATGTAGTTTTTTCCTGATCTTCTGGAGCAATGTGAATTTGGTTATAACCGGAAAAGCCATCTAGAAAACAGTAGTGACTGTGTCCAGACACACGTTCTAGCATTTGGTCAATGAAAGGGAGCGGGAAGTGATCTTTCCTTGTTACTGTGTTCAACTTCCTGTAGCCGATGCATACTCGCCATCCTGTGGTTGTACGAGTAGGGACTAATTCATTCTTGTCGTTCTGAACTACAGTAATGCCTGACTTCTTAGGCACAACTTGAATGGGACTAACCCATTTGCTATCAGGTATCGGGTATATGATACCCGCATCAAGTAGTTTCAGGATCTCTCCTTTGACTACATCTCTCATGTTAGGATTAAGTCTCCTTTGCATTTCCCTCGATGGTTTGGCATTCTCTTCAAGGTTAATGTGGTGCATGCAAATGGTGGGACTAATTCCTTTGAGATCTGAGATGGTCCATCCTAAGGCCTCTTTGTGTTCCTTAAGTACTTCTAAAAGCTTACTTTCCTGTTCCGTGTCTAAACATGATGAAATAATGACAGGTAAAGTATCAGAGGAACCTAGGAATGCGTACTTCAACGTACTAGGCAATGTTTTCAATTCAAGCTTGGGTGGCTCAACAAAGGATGGAATAAGCTTGGAATCAGAGAGTAAGGGTGGTTCCACTTCATATTTCCTTTCAGTGATGTCCATTTGAGGTACAGATTCGAGCAGAGATAGGACGTCACTACAGTATGCATCATCATAGGAATCTGGGTTAAAGTTCTCCATACATGCTTGAAAGGGGTCGACGGATAGAATGTTAGTCAACGAATCTTGCATTAATCCTTCAATCATATTAACTTCATGCACATCATCATCATCAAGATTCACAGGTTGTTGACTAATATCGAACACATTCAATTCTACCCTCATATTACCAAAAGACAGTTTCAACACTCCATTACGACAATTAATGATCGCGTTGGACGTAGCCAAGAAAGGACGTCCTAAGATGACAGGAATGTGACAGTCTGGGTTTTGTACAGGTTGAGTGTCTAAGACAATGAAGTCTACGGGAAAATAGAATTTGTCAACCTTGATCAAAACGTCTTCGACCACTCCACGAGGAATCTTGACAGATCGGTCTGCCAGTTGTAGAGTGATAGATGTTGGCTTCAACTCCCCAAGACCTAACTGCTCATAAACAGAATATGGCAGTAGGTTAACACTTGCACCTAGGTCTAATAACGCTTTATTGACCGTGTGTTCTCCTATAGTGCAAGAAATTGTTGGACATCCTGGATCCCTAAACTTGGGTGGAGTTTTGTTCAGAATGATGGAACTCACCTGCTCAGCTAAGAAAGCACGTTTTTGCACATTGAGCTTGCGCTTTTGAGTACACAAGTCTTTGAGGAATTTGGCATAAGCAGGGATTTGCTTGATTGCTTCAAGAAAAGGAATGTTGATGTTGACTCTCTTGAACAGATCTAACATCTCATTGTAATGGGTACTTTTCTGTTGATAGATCAATCTTTGAGGAAATGGGGCAACAGGAGAATGAGTTGGCAAAGGGACATTCACAGCAGTAGAATTGTCGGGCTTTCCAACTTGCTCAGATTCTTTGGTTTTCTGGGGTTGTGGAGACAGCGTGGAATTTGTATCAGATTCATTAGGTTCGCCCACGTTGTTCTCGATGACTTTACCACTTCGGAGGGTGGTAATGGCATGGACTTGATTGGGTGAGGTATCAGTGCAGGATGTTGTGCCTGTTTGAAATATCCTCTTTGGATTTTGTTGGGGTTGGCTCGGAAGTTTACCCTTTTCTCTCTCACTTATGGAATCACAGATTTGACCCATTTTCTGATCAAGACTTTTCTGACTTTGCACCAGACTCTGGAACATTTCCTCTAGGGCGGATAATCTCTTGTCGGTATTGTGTTGAGGATATGATTGTTGTTGAGAGTTTGATTGTTGTTGAGGGTTTCTCGGGTGTTGATAACCTTGATTGTTCTGATATCCCTGATTGTTTTGATAGCTCTGATTGGGTTGAGATGGTCCTCCTTGAGTGGGGCCTTTGGACCATGAAAAGTTGGGGTGGTTCCTCCATCCTGGATTGTAGGTCTGTGAATAGGGGTTATGTTCTTGTTTTTGAAACATGGCATGTGCCTGTTCAAGCCTAGATTCCTGGACTGCAAGCAAATCGGGACAATTTTGGAATTGATGGTTGGGATCGTTACAAGCGGCACATACAGACGAAGCGACATGTTCTCGGAGAGTAGTGGTGGAAGGTTTTGAATTTTTATGTAGTTCTAACTCTTCTAATCTCCTAACTATTGATGCCATGTTTGCTCTTCCCTCGAAATCTGCTTCAATCCTAAAAGCCTTCGCTTCAGATGTAGTCTTTCTGGGTTCACGGATGGATTCCCACTGTTGCGTCTTTTCAGCTACTTCAATCAAGAAGTCCCAAGACGCATCAGCAGTTTTGTCTACGAATAGACCATTACACATCGACTCAACCGTTGTTCGGGTGGACACATCTAGACCTTCATACAAAATTTGCACAAGTCTCCATTTTTCAAAACCATGATGGGGACATTGGAGCAATAATTCATTGAATCTCTCCAAGTATCTAGCTAAGGTCTCACCTTCTAATTGCACAAAGCTATTCAGACTTTGACGAATTGTCGCAGTCTTGTGATTCAGGAAAAACTTTTTGAAAAATTCCTTTATGAGGTCATCCCATGTCATGATGGATTGAGGTTGTAAAGCATAAAGCCAGGCCTTTGCTTTATCTTTCAGGGAGAAAGGAAAGAGCCTTAACTTTAGGGTTTCGTCGGACATTTGAGTGAAACGCAGAGTTCCACAAATTTCCTCGAATTCTCTCACGTGGTGGTACGGGTTTTCATTCTCAACACCTCTAAAAATAGGAAGCATCTGTATTGTGCTTGATTTCAGCTCATAATGGCCATTAGCCTCGGGTAGCACAATACAAGAAGGTTGACTGGCTCTAGTTGGGTACATATAATCCTTGAGGGTACGGGGTTCTCCCATTGTTTCTGGTTGATCTGGACTGTCTCCCTCAGAACTTAGAATTTCGATAGGTTCGTCTGGGTTAATTCTAACAAGTCTGTTTGTTTGGTCTCTGTAGGTCACTATCATGTCCTAGTAGGTACCTTAACTAACATGTTGGTCAGACAGAGCAATCGGAAACAATTTGGCCCACAAGGGTTATGAAGATTTGGTTTTGAATGGGTGTTGGACTAACAAGGGATTTTGGTTTTTGGTTTAAAGTTGGGCTTTGGAAAATTTTTTGAACTAAACCTAGCATAAATTAGCACAACTCATAAAAGAAAATAAAAACAATAATAATAATTACAAGCCCATAAAAGAAAAATAAAAGAAAATAAAAGAAAAATAAAAATAATTATTACAAGCCCAAATTAAAAATAAATTAATTATTACATACCCAAATTGAATATTTAATGGGGCCCAAGTGGGTTACTCAAGGCTTACTTGGTTAAGGAGGGAAGCCCAGTTAGGCTTTTGTTCCCTTTAGTTGCACAGCCCAGTTGGGCTTTAGGATCGTCCTTAGCAGCTCACGCTCAAGCCCAGCAACAACAGTTGGGTTTAGCAGCCCAGCAGAAGCAACAGCAACGAAGCCCACCTCAGTTGGACGAGCCCAGCAACTTGTTGAGATGCAGCAGCAACAGCAGCAGCAGCAGCTCAGGTGGCCTAGCAACACAGCTCTGCAGCAACTCAGCAACAGCAGCAGCAGCAGCAACAGCAGCAGCAACTCAGTGGCACCTGCAAGTGAACAAGAGTGCAATGATATCAGGAGACAGCTTCAAGCACAGCAAGGTAAGATGCAATTTTCAGCAGAGTATGCAGTAGTAGATGAAAGACAGCAAAGGAAAAGAAATTCAACACACAACACCACTCCCCGGCAGCGGCGCCAAAAACTTGGTGTGGAAATGGAAAACACACAAAAACTCTTGCAAGTATACAAGGCCAAGTTTATAATATAGGGATAAGAAAGGGATCAGTCCACAGGGAGTAGGAGTGCTTAAAAGAAGTTTTCCTAAGCTATCAATGAGTGCAAAGCACTATGGCAGTGAGCAGTGATGGATGAAGGCAGATACAATGAACTAAAACAGTTAACACAAGATGGCAGCACAGCAAGGATTAGATGGCAGATGATATAAAATAACAACAGCAAGGAACCAAGGCTGTAAGCCAAGGGCAGGGGTGAGATTGTGCACTGACTTCAGTGCACACAGCTTCAAAATGCAAGAACTAAGCAAAACAGTAAAGGAAAGTAACTAAGCAGTGAATAAAAGCAGAGCTGGAATTGTAAGTGACTGAAGAAAGGAATTGTGGCTAAGCTAATGGCTTAGAATCCACCTTGGTGTCCTAGCCAAACAATGTAGTTCTAGGTTGAAATTAAGACCCTAAGCATACAATTGGAATGGAAAGAAAATCAGCTTGCTCAACTAATGTGCTCCTAGCATTGACTGTCTTTTGACAGTACAATCAATCACAAGCACACAGATGAGCACTAATCTCTCCCAATGCACAAGAAAAACAAGCATTAAGGCTCTAACCTAGCAATTCATCATCCAACAATGCACAAAGGCTTCATCTGAGCCTTAGCTGCAGTAATTTAGCTCATGAAAAACATGTTAACAGTATCAACATTCATCACATATGCTAATTGAAACATAACATACACACAACAATCAACTGTTAACTGCATAAGAAGACTGAAATTGGAATTGCATAATATTTTGGTTTAAATTCTCTCCTGGCTAGTCCAGAGATCATCCCCCTCAATTCACAACCCTTAACACCTATTTATACAAATAAACAAAATCCCCAAAAATCAGGACCACATCAGTCCAATTAGGGTTTGGTGAAAATACAAAATAAATCAAAGAAAATCCTACCTAACTATGATAACAACCCTAATAGACTAACCCATGCTTCAATTAGACGTACAATTGATTTCCCCAAAAAGTTCCCAAATCAGAAAAATTAGGGTTCTTATAAAAATTATTAAAATTTACCTAATCACTGTTGACACTGGTAGATGTCGACCCATGCCTCCAATCCTTCCCCTGATGCTTCTCTTGTTCTTCCCATGCCCTAATTGCTTTTCTAGCTCATCTATTTCATCAACCCCTAACCTAGGGTTCCTGTGAGAGGAAAAGATCGAGGAATTGATGTTATAGAAAGCTAGAGGAGTAGGGGAATGATGGCTCGAATGGTGATGGTTGAATGATTTGGGGGGGGAGAAGATGGTGGAGTGATTTGTGGGAGAAGATGGTGGAGTGATTTGTGGGGAGCGTCACTGTTGCAGAAGAGGGGAAGAAGATGGATTCGATGGTTTTGGGAGAAGGGTGTGTTTGGCTAATGGGTATAGAATGGGGTATTAGGGTGTTGAGCGGGTTCAGCTAGGTTTGATGATCTGCGACAAGAAGCGATGGATGGGAAGATGGTAGGTGGATCCAACGGCGATACGGAGGTAAGCGTGGAGCGACCGTCGGATGAAGGGATGTAGCAAAACGGACGACCCAAGATGGAGATGGGTGTTGCGATGTAAAGCGGGAGCTTCGGAGTTTGATGTGCGATGATGGAGCGACCGTTGGATGATGATATGGATCCAATCTGACGGCTACATGAGAAACGGGTATGGATATAGGAAATGGACTTGGGTGAGGGTTTTGGGCCTTGGGTATGCCAAGCCCATATCTTCTTTAAGAACAAATCTTCCTCTTCACGCCCACTTCTAGCCTTTTGGTCTTGTGCACGACATTCTTCGCGGCTTCCTTGTGTAATTCCTCCCGGCTTTTCACTACTTTTCTTCTCTTTTCGCTCCGCAATTCATCCAAACTTTATTTATTACCTAAAAATGCAAAATTAAGTAAGAAAAATATTTATTCTTGAAAACAATGAAAATACAGAATATGGGATAAAATGTAGAATTACTGCGCAAAAGATGAGTTAAATGCCAACAAAAAGGGATAAATATATACAATATTTGGCACTCATCATTAACCTACAGGGTCTCAAGAAGAAACCTAAGGTTAAAGGAGAGTCGACTCTATCTAATACAACTAGTATCATATAGAAGGTGTGGGGATTAAGTTTCCCAGTTGCTAGTGTTCTCCTTTATATAGACTTTCAAATCATGGTTTGCAATCTAAGTTACCTTGGTAACAAAGCATTCAATATTCATTGTTAGATGAAAACCTGATTAGATTCAAGATAATATATTTCAACCGTTAGATCGAACTTAGCTTGTTACACACAAATGAAATGCACGTTTATTTAGGTTTGTGTAACCGTACCCAAACATGTACACTTAGTTGGTTCAAAAGTAGTTAACAAAATGGTTAGTCATATGAGCGCTTCCATATCAACCATATTCTTCTTTACCACAACTAGTTCAAATGACTCAAATGAACTAGTTAGAGAGTTGTTCAATTGCTTAGATCATATAGAAGTACACAAGACACAATCGAAGCAAAAACAATTTGATTCACTTGAATCAATTCATGAACTTAATAGCCACGGTTTGAAAATATTCATTCCTTAGTTTATATAAGTTTAAGTTCACAAATAATCTTTTTTAGAAAATAACCAACTTAAGTACGCATACTGGTATGCGGACTTAATTACTCGGAATGAGTTTGTTTTCAGTTCACAAACTCCAGCTGATTTTCATGGGACGTGAACTTCCGATGGTGCGCGTACTGGTACACGGACTTTAGTTCCGGTTTTCCCGAGCAGCAAAGTACGCATACTTTGGTTCAAGGAATAAGGACTTACTCACATATGTGTTACCACACAATGTTTATATCCTTCCAAGGTTATATATTCTAAACTCTCATTTCAATCATTGAACATTCTTAGAGGCACTAGTACAGAAATGGCCTTTAGCCATGCCAGATATAAATTTCCCTATCACGCATTTTTGGTTTTGGAGTGTCTATAGGGTATACTTCTACCCTATAGATACGCCATGTTCTACGGGCGTGTTAATATAAGTGCCTTCAGCCACGCCAGGGATAGTAGTGTGTCCAAATATCAACCGTTTAGTCACGTTAACTTTTAATTTTTGATTGGGCGTGTTTATAGACCAGTCTATGGACACGTTAACCCGTTGTGGTGTGTCCATAAAAATAGTCATGCCACTTGAGGCGTGTTTAAAAAGTTTGTTTTATTAGACACGCAAGTATGCGTGTCCATAGTGTACGATTTGCATACACGCCGGTTAATTTGCGTGTCTATGAAGTTGGTTTTATTATACACGCTAGTATGCGTGTCCATAGTGGGCGTTTTATGGCCATGCCAGTTGTATTGCGTGGCTAAAAAGTTCGGTTTATTGGACATGCTAGTATGCGTGTCCATAGTGTGCGTTTTATAGACACGTTGGTTTATATGTGTTTTATAGACACGCTGGTTTATATGCGTGGTTAAAAAGTTGGTTTTATTAGACACGCTAGTATGCGTGTCCATAGTGTATGTTTTATAGACACGCCAGTTCTATTTATTACTGGGTATGGGTATATATGAAATGGGTTGTAACTGCGACAGCACTGGCCCAGCTCCGTTGAGGGCCCTTTTCTTCTCCAGCCCAACAGTCATTTACTAACTTTCAAAAAATAAATAAAAAATTTCTGCCCAAATTCGAACTCATGGTCTCGACTCGAAGGAGGTAGGTAACAAGACGAATCAG
This sequence comes from Papaver somniferum, assembly GCF_003573695.1. NCBI lineage: Eukaryota > Viridiplantae > Streptophyta > Magnoliopsida > Ranunculales > Papaveraceae > Papaver > Papaver somniferum. The sequence continues at coordinate 75,117,772 of NC_039365.1, forward strand.
TCCACCAAGCTACCCATCTATAGTTGTTTAAGATTAGTTGCAATAACCTGTTTCTGTTATTCCATAGGGACCAAAGGATAGTTACAATCTATATATGAATCATTTGATGCTCGCAACTCACAAAGAAGAAATTCTTCCTCTTCCTCCTCATGCTCTGCAACTTATTCATCCCTTTTACCCCAAGCCTATATTTCCATTTCCTCCTCTTTTACTACTCTTTATTTAATCCCAAACACTAGTATTAATGCTTGGACTTGGTTTTGTTTTTGTTTTTTGTTTGCTGCTGAATCCATTAAAATATTTTGGTGCTTAAGTGTTTTAATGGATTCAACAGCAAACAAGAAGACAACAACAAAAACAAGTCCAAGATGCTCTGCCAAGTTAACCTACAGCTGAATGGCTATAAATAACTCATTTGATAAAACCAAATGGTTGACCTAACCATGCACCTCTTAATTGGAGTAAAAGCTAATAAATTAAGCGACTAGATTTAGGCTTTGGAAATAGGGTTTAGCAGAGTAATGACGGCTTTGAAGAGGGTGTGCATGGTATTGAAAAGGAGTTAATAGCCAAGCAACGGACACTTGACCAAGCTCCATAAAAAACCATTTATCGCTAAGATACTACCATTATTTAAACAAGGCAGTGGGGATAAACGGATTATTATACCAAAAGAAGAAATCATAGAAATAGAGATTAAGAAAACATATAATGGCAGAGAATGCTAGTAGTTCAGCAAATGAAAATCACAATGAGCCACCACCCTATTCAGATGCAATGGTACGTGCAAAGTTGACAATTGGGACTTTATCAAGCTCTGAGATTGAAAGGTTGATTCCTTTTCTGAATCAGGAGAAGATAAGGAAGAAAGAGCAAGAGGAGCGAGAAGAATTTGAAAGATTAATGGTTGAAAATGATGAGGAATTTCAGTTGTGGATGATAAAGTTGGATGCTAAAGAGGTACGTCGACACAGGCAGAAGCTTCAACGACGAGGAGAGTGGAAGTGTTCATGGGGGAAAACTCGCAGTGTGACTGAAAGTGATAGTGAAGATGAAGAAAAGAACTGTGAAGGAGTAGAAGATGAGGAGAGCATTGATGATTCGAAGAAGAGAGACGAGAGAGCAAAAGAAGCAGGGAGGAAGAAGAGGAAAAGGCAAGAGTTTGAAGATGTGATGTAAAAGTGCTATCTCGCCGAAAAAAAGAACAACCTTCGTGAGTTTGCTCGAACCATGTCAGAACCCCTGAACATGGATTCTGACGGAGAGGAGATTCATGGGTTAGACCTTGATGGGGAGCCTGTTTTTTTGGGCGGTGAAATGGTGGTTTGCAGTGAAGCAGAATATGAGGAAGAAGAAACCGAAGATGATGATCTCCAGGGTCCTTACACATCTTCAGACAATGATGATGGTACTGGTGCCTACTATTAAGATGATGAGTTAAACTACAGCAGCACCAGTGATGGCAATTCTTGGTGATTGCCTTATAGGTACTGTCAAATCCCTTAGAACTAGAGTAATGTGATATTTTGATTACTATTTCTATTGTGCATCTTCGTGAAAACTTGTGGGGATATTGATGGTACTTTATGTTGCTAAAAAAGTGTATGGAGAATGGGGTTCAATTTCAGACATTTGGTGGTTATTTTTTGTTTGATAGATGCATGGTGTTGATGAAGATCTTAGAAGATGTAAGGTGATTTTCGGGTTTAGTTTGCAGTAGGTGCATTGTTTGGATAACAGATGGGAGAATTGCAGTGGTTATGATGGGTAAACCTTTGATGTCAGGTAGATTAATAATATTGTAACTTCGAATTTTGGTTGTAAAAAGAAAGTTGTAATGGCACTGGTAGCCTGTCGTGTGTTTAGAATTTGTATTTTGTTTGCTTCTTTAGATGTAATTAAACTAGTTGTTTTCTTCTAGTTGTTTGAATTTTCAGTAGTATTAAACTTGTGATGGATGTAGGTCTGAAGGGTTTGAAGAAATTTGTCAGTTTTTCTTGCTCTTTTGATTTCAGTAGTAATGGATTGAATACAGTAGATGTAAAAACAAACAATGTTCTTGGTGAATGATTCTAAAATTCCAATGATTGTAAAGTAGAGATTGGTAGGAATATCTGAATTAGTGAATCAATAAGGTATATAAAATGCTGTTTAAGATGGCAGAAACTAGGGTATTATTCCAGTTTATAAAATGTTGTTGTAGTAAGATTAATTCAAAGACTATTCTAGGCCCAATTCCCAAAAAAAAAACTATGTGCAAGCCTAGTACTATTACTACTAATCCTAACATGATAGAATATTAATTTAACAATCAGTATAGGAAAATCCAAACTCATCCAACATTGCTAAAACCCATCTGCATACAAACCCCACCATGATTTAAGAATCCATTTTTTTCAACAATCCATACATTCATTCTCTAGTTAACAGGAAAATCCAAACTGCTAACTTAAACTTGAACCAAATTCAGTACCATGATGATCATCATTACCAAAATAGTATAACCCAAAACCAAAAACAAAGGCTAAGAGTATATAATTTAAACTAACCAGTTCCTTAAACAAAAACCAAAAAATATTCCAACCTAATCATTCATCTATTAGCAAACACAAACAACTGCATTTTATCACCTGTCTTGATTATCGCTTAGTCCTTGGAAATGGTTGCTCAGATGCAGTCGTTTGAGAAGCAGGGACTGCTATTGGTGCTGGTGCTTTCCTTGCAGTTCTACCCTTAATGTTATCCCGATAGTAATCATCCCTGGATGTCCTTTGCATCTCAAGTTTATCTTCCTGCGGAAATTTATACTCATTCCGACAAATAACTGCCGTACTGAATTCTTCATCGAATTCATCACCAGCATATTTCCAGATTTGGGTAGGTGCACCTAACACAATAGACTTTTTTTTATTTTCCTGGTCTGGCACATAAAATACCTGCTTAGCTTGGGAGGCTACAATGAAAGGATGATTCTGGAGTCCGAACTTATCAAGCTCAACCAAAATGTAGCCAAGTTTGTCTTTTGAGACCCCTGCTTTGGTAACCCATTTACACCTGAAAAGTGGCACTTTCAGCGAATGATATGTAAGCACCCATATCTATTGTAAAACACCATAATAATCCGCCAGATTAAGGGTAATCCCCGCTTTTTTAATGTGCGTGTCAGTTGCCTCTACGTAAACCCCGTTATTCTGGTTAACAGAACCATCATGAGATTTTGTGCGAAACAGGTATCCATTGATGTGATATGTTTAGTATGTCTCTACTTGTGCATTCGGTGGGATTGATAGCCACCTTAAGTCCTGATTGAAGTTTTCCCTAGAGTCTGTCTACTCACTCTCAACCTGAAATACATTATAAGGATTAGCCTCCGTCTCAACGCGAAAGTTACATAGCAAGAGTGACATTTTTTGCAAACTCTTACCACTTTTTGTAACCATTTGGCGAACTCTTCACGATGTTTTTGATCCTAGCTGTCTATTATTCATACCAAGATATTTCTCCTTCAAAAAATTCTGGTGTCGGCTGGACAGTGCAATGATTATTATCTTTACAGAAATTTGGACACAAAATCAAAAACTAAATAAAAAATGAGGTTATTTGGTTAGATCTAGTTATACTTACTCAACGTAAGGAGTAACTTCAGGCGAATTCCGCAATATATAGAAATGCGCTTTATCAAATAGATCCTTATCAACAAGAGGAAACTTAGCAGATGACATTGGTTTTCCCCTGAAAGAATAAGAATCTTCGCCAGTGTCAGATGTGTTGAGTTTTTCTGGTGGAATTCCGACTGTATCATTCATGCTTTCTTGATGCTCACTGATAATCTCAATTGTCTCTTCCGCAAGGTTCCCTTCAGCAATGCTTCCTCCAGTCTGTTTCTGTTTCGCACATGCCTTTAATGACCTTCATGCACCTTTCAAACGGATACATCCATCGAAAGAAAACAGGACCACAAATTTGCACTTCCTGGTAAGATGCACATTTAAATGAACCATGATGTCGAAAAAGGATGGAGGAAAGTATTTCTCGAGCAAGCAAAACGTCACAACGAGATCCGACTGTAATTTTTCTAGCTCTGCCACCTTGATTTCTTTGCTAGGTATTGCCCTGAAAAAGAAACAAAACCTGATAATAGCATATCTTGTTGGCTGCGGCATAATTGATTTAATCGCAATGGGCAAAAATGCTGCATTAGCATGTGATAATCATGCGATTTTAGTCCGATAAGCTTTCGATCTTTTAGATTCACCAGGGTTGAAAAGTTTGAACAATACCCTTGTGGAACCTTTATCTCGGATAATGTTGCACATAGCTTATCCTTTTCCTCCGGGATTAATGAGTGACATGCTGCCTTTAGTATATATCTCCCTTTGCCATTTTCCTTAGGTTGCAACTCGTCTCTAAAACCCATCTCCTTCAGGTCCATTCGAGCAGCAAGGTGGTCTTTCGACTTAAATTCATTGTTCAACAATGTTCCAACGATACTCTCGCATACATTCTTTTCGATGTGCATGAAATCTATGCAATGGTGGACAACATGATACCGCCAGTAGGGGAGGAGCCGGAACCATATATTGAACTTTTTCCAGTAGGTCCTGTCGGCTCCTTCTCCTTCCTCTTTCCCTTTTTTGGGTCGATGGTCTTTTTGATTCTCTTCATCTTTCCACCTCTTCCAGGGTTATCCTGCACGAATTCCACCACAATGTTCTTCCGTCCCTTTCCCAGTTTATTCTTTATACACTTTACCTCATTGTATATTTGTGACGAGGTTATAAGTTCCGGAGCCTTTTCAGTTTCATCTTTTCCGTTGAACCACTTCTGACATCTGAATGGATGATCGTATGGTAGGTATCTTTTATGCCCGATATAAACCTCTTTTCTACAATGTTTTAGCCTGACATAGTAAGTATTTCTCCCACACACCATACATGCGTCTCGTCCCTGGTAGGGGAAACCACACATGGTAATCATTTAATGTCCATAAAACAACCGCACGTAGAGTAAACATCTCCTGTTTCAGCGCATCAAAACATTCGAATCCCTCAAACAATTCCTTGAGATCCTCGACAAACGGTTGTAACATAACATCAATGTCCTTACAAGTCCCCCACCGATAATTAATGACAGCATGGTGAACTTCTTCTTCATACACAACTCTGGCGGAAGGTTGTAAATCACTGTCAGAATTGGCCACTGATAGACGCATTTATACGGCTATTTTAGTCTCAATTATGTGTATTGTTAGTGCTCGATTTTGTATTTATTATGGATTTTTATGTCTTTGTAGGTGTTTCTGGAGGAATAAACATTCTTGGAAAATCGGCTTGGAAAGTTGTTAAAGGCACCCCGGAGGACATATGCCCTAAGGACCCCCGTTGTGGATAAGGAGCAACCAGATGATAAGGGGCACTCCACCTCTATTTGCACCCCAGAAATTCTATTTCCACTCGACGGCTAATGGCACCCCTAGCCTGGATAAGGGGCAGCCATCTTCAACATTTCAAAAACCAAGTTTTGGAGGGAAATATCTTGGCAGCCGAACAGATTTTAGGGTTCGAGATTTGGATGGTTTTTAATGAGACTCAACTGCTGATTTTGATTGGGATTGATCTGTTAGGCCAAAACATGCTTGATATGCGTGATTTAGTCGACCAACTTGGGCTGGATTGTTCATATGAAGCAATCATATTTGACGGGAAAAATGGTTAGTCAACAACGTTGTTTCTGAATTGGAGATTGATGAGATTTTGTTGGAGTTTGAATCAGAAGTGGACTGGGAACGACGTGTAAAGATAAAACAGGACTGGTATGTGGTTTAGATTCGATTAAATTGGAGTGCTTAATTGGTTCTCGTGAAAACAGAATAAGAGGATCTATAGTCGGGTTCTGTTGATTGGCATGGAGGAGTTACATGGAGTATTAAGAGTGTATCGATGGCAAGGGTCCTATCCTACCGTCAGGAACGAGTTTGGTAAGAGTTTTAACAGCTCAGCAGACGTGTAGAAATAAAATAAGTAAATATAGGAAGATTTTGATACATCTCGACAAACCAGGGACGGTGAGTAAGTTTTGGTTTGTTTCTGGTAAATTCGTGGAAGTTTAGGAAAGAATATCTCCTCTGGATTTTAAGGATTCGATACCGTGATATCAAAGAAGAGTTTGTACAAGATGTATAATCGATTCTATCCAGTTTGGGAGTGTATCGACGGCTGCATACGCGTAAACAAGAAAAGAGAAGTCTGAAACTTACTAGGGAGGAGAAGAGAAATTATTGAAGATATTCTCGTGATATGTTTTACCTGTTGTGTATAAATAGGATCTTTGGGACTCAACAAGGGGGAGTCGAGAGTTGGGGTGAGCCAACAGAAGGCTACAGAGATCAGCAGGAGAAGTTGCAGAGAAGGAGTTTCTGCTGGTATAGAAGAAGAAGCTGTAGAACATAAGACACACAGAAAAAGTCGCATAGAAATATCGTTATTCAACAGCAGTACAAACATATCGTTTATAAACAGCAGTTACATTAGGTTTTTAGCCAATATTCTTCTTTGTAACAACGACGTCTATAACATCATTACAGCGTTGCAAATCTCTGTGTTATACAATTTCTCCAATAAAACACCTTTTTGAGCTCTGGATTATTATTTTGAGCATGTTTTTGATATGAGGAGCTAAACCCCAACACTGGGATGACGGAGAAAGCCATATTTCATGCGTGTGATAATTATATTTAATTCTTTTTATGACTTTTTGCATTAATTTAATCTTTTTATGATTTTTCTTAATTAGTTGTGAAGTCGTATGATGATGTATGCTTGGTCTAAGTGCTTTTGATGCATCATGCTAGTGATTTACAGTTAATCTTTTTAAAATCTACCATGGCAAAGAATTAGAGTCAATAAACAAGAGCTATAATTGTCTAAGAATTGATTTTTGAACCACATGATATGAGGTTTGATGGAATCCTGAGCCTCAGTAATCTCTCGACATTGTGACAAACCTTGTGTATATATTTTCTTTATTTTTATTGTTTTCTATTATGAAGTCTGAAATCGAGTCTACACAAGTCCGAGTTGAACGAACTTTATTTACCACTATAAAACTACATCAATTTTTGGCGCCGCCGACACGGAATTGTATTTAGATTTGTTTTAGGTTTTTTTTTTTTATTATTTTTTGTTCTTTTTTACGCGTTTTGGTATTTTTCGAATCTTTTCAGATTTGGAGCGAAGCTACAAGGAAAGAAAAATTGCTATAAAAGGAAAGCATCGCCAAAGAAGGAAAGAAAAGAGGAATCCGAAAGGAGTGAAGAAGAAGATTTTGTATATAGTTATTTTGTTTATTTTTAGAAACTGTAAATAGGATTTTATTTTTGTAATTTTTCTTTTCCTTTTTGGACATTTTTATTTTTGGACTTTATTTTTGGACTGGACATTATTATTATTTTGAAACCCTAAGGAAGGGTTAAAAATTAAATATAAACTGTTTGCAGGGAAGGACGACAGTTACGATACTGTCTCGGCCCCTCGGGTTCGTACACTGACATTGGAGTCAGTGGCCTGAGTCGACTTCAACGGTTCATCGCCCGTCTGGTACGGGAGGTAAGACTCTATCCACCCACGAATCCCCTGTCAGTGGGTTTTATTTTGTGTGACAACTCACACCCCTACAGTAGAATGTCGATCTGGTATTACAATAGCCAATACAACGAATATCCGACTGAGTTTCAAAATGGACGTTACTACTTTGACCATAGTGTGAATAGTGTTTGGAAACATCAGCCTTTTCAAGGTTATGGTCTATACCATGGTGAGCCCAATTACTATCCATACGCCCACCGGTCGTACGATTCTTCTCTACCAGAGTCCGCATGAAAGTTAGCTGAGTCGACACAAAAGTTACTTGAGTCGACATATAGTTCAGCTGAGATGAATAACTTAGTTATGAATAAAAGCAATGCAACGTGTGAACCTTCTTTCCTAGATAAAATCAGGAAGTCATGTGGGTCGACTCAGAAAATGTTGTTAGAGGCCCAGGAAAAAACTGCTCAAGATAGTCTTAATTTCCAATATAGTGTTTCCAATAGTGCCCTTGAAAATGAGGATAGTTATTTGCATAATCAAGATGACGAGGATATAATTAGTAACACTACTTGTTGTTTAGATGAGGTTCAACCATTTTCATGTTATTATAATTATTATGATGAGGGTAGTGTTGATGAAGAATTTGAAATAAATAGGCATAGCGATCATGAATTTGCTACTCCAACTGAGCTTAATAATAATATTATTTCTAGCCCAAATCCAAATAATTTTAATAATTATTCACCTATTCCAAAGGACGAGGATTTGACTAGAGATACCCCCGTTTTAGACGATGTAGTATTTCCTTTTGATTACGAAGCTAATAATGGTTTATAGGAACGAGTATATTTTGAGTCTAGCGATTTAGAAACAATAGACTTAGAAAAAGAAAATGAACTCGTCGAGATGAGTGAGGATGTACTTGACCATTTTCATGAATTAGATGATCTTGAAATTAAGGAAGTTGTGACTAGTCTTTCCAGAGACACTGAAAACTCTAAGTTTGGGGTGATTATCATTCTCCATGTGATTTAACTTTTATAAAGGTCCCTCACTTGGGACTTGACATATGTGCCTCAACCATTTTACAAAATTATCTTCATACACGTTTTCCTGAACCTAGTGATGTCCACAAGAAATTTCAGTTATTAGAAACCCATCCTCTGGTTGATATGGTTTACCCAGGCTATGATACCCAGATTGACTTTGTTTTCCCACCAAATATTTTTCTTCCAAATGTGGGAATGTTTGATTTTCAAATGTGTCGAATATTAAGTTTTGAGACTAAACCTAATTACTTTAGGAGATTAGGGTCGACATACTTGTTTAAGGAAGATCACCACTCTTATTGTGGTCAGTTGTGTAAGTCAAATCCGATTGACTTAGAGGATCCTCAATTATTCAGGTTATTATTATGTTTTTCTAAGTTTTTATTTGAGTTTTTCCAGACTCTAGAACCTGAACATTTGGATCTAACATATGAGGAAATACAACCCATAAAAATATTTTACTTTGACCCAGTTATATATCCTGAACCTAAACCACAACTAGATGTAGTTGTCTTAAACATGAAACTAGACAAGGGTGTGCTTTATTTGTTCATTTTCTTGGCATGTTGCAGATTCCTTTTACTTGTGATAGCTCTATTTGTTTTTGATGACCCACAGATATTTCGGCTATTACTTTATGATTTTATAAGGTGACTATTCCTTTCTTAGTCTGGCTGAAGACATTAAACTTAGCACTTCTTGGGAGGTAACCCAATATTCATGCGACACGGTAATATCTTTCCTTATTTCTTTTGCTTAAAATGGTAACATTTTCTCCTTGTTCATGCTTTTAATTTCACCTTTGGAACATTGAGGACAATGTTAGATTTAAGTTTGGCCTAGAAATTTATCCTTATTAAGGATGGCACTACCCAATCTAAGTGGATGGAAGCATTTTGGTTGTAGGAGTTGAGGGACCAATCTGATTAGATGGAAACATCTAAAGAGTCTATTCATAAAAGCACAGAGCTCATGTGTTAGAAATAACATGATAGTTTCACCATATCTCGTTAAGTCCTTTTCACTTCTGTTTTTGTTTTGTTTTGTTTTTAAACTATGTTTCTCTAAGTGATTAGGTGGGGCTCACGATTCAAGTTGTTACCAATGGTAGGGTGAATTAGAGTGATTCAGATACAAAAAAAAAAAGAAAAAAAAGAGAAATTGAGACCAGGCCATCAGACCAACTGGAATAAATTCAATAAAGTCGACCACTGGAACCCTTGTATATGCCAGTTGTGTTGACCTAGACTTAGGATTATCGACCACTGGTACCCTTGTATCTGCCAGTGTGTTGATATTAGTCAGACTAGTATCTCAGTCCATTAGGATAGGTTCATTTTGGCGGAGGCCTTCAGACAGATATGAGAAACACCGTTCACCTAGTAAACATCAAAACCATTTATGTTTTTCTCTATACCCATATTCTTGATCTATCCATGTGATTAGTTTTGACTCCGGCTATTGATGTCCATAGTGCGACTATCTGAGTAGAGCTCTGTCACTTATATATGAATTTTAGTATGCTTGAGTGAGAACTCATGTACAACAATTGGAATTTCGCATCAGGGTACTTCCTCCTGTAGTTAATAAGTATGCCAACCAAGGAGATTCTTTAGTGCCTTCCAAGGTTCTGTGTAGATAGCTAGGGTCCGGAGTATAAAGGTTTTGTGGGTATACCTCTGGTAAGCCCTCCTGAGACTGTAACTAGGCCACTAGGGCCACCTAGGGGTTTAAAGGCTTGTTGCATACGCTAAATGCAACCGACGATGCCTGCGACAGTGAGTTAGGATTTTATTTTCTAGATTTGATTTACTCGAGGACGAGCAAATAATAAATTTGGGGGTATTTGATAGACGCATTTATGTGGCTATTTTGGTCTCAATTATGTGTATTATTAGTGCTCGATTTTGTATTTATTATGATTTTTATGTCTTTGTAGGTGTTTCTGGAGGAATAAACATTCTTGGAGAAATCGGCTTGAAAAGTTGTTGAAGGCACCCCGGAGGACATATGCCATAAGGACCCCTGTTGTGGATAAAGGGCAACCAGATGATAAGGGGCACTCCACCGCTATTTGCACCCCAGACATTCTATTTCCACTCCACAGCTAATGGCACCCCTACCCTGGATAAGGGGCAACCATCTTCAACATTTCAAAAATCAAGTTTTGGCGGGAAATATCTTGGCAGCCGAACAGATTTTAGGGTTCGAGATTTGGATGGTTTTTAATGAGACTCAACTGCTGATTTTGATTGGGATTGATCTGTTAGGCCAAACATGCTTGATATGCGTGATATAGTCGACCAACTTGGGCTGGATTGTTCATATGAAGCAACCATATTTGACGGGAAAAATGGTTAGTCAACAACGTTGTTTCTGAATTGGAGATTGATGAGATTTTGTTAGAGTTTGAATCAGAAGTGGACTGGGAACGACGTGTAAAGATAAAACAGGACTGGTATGTGGTTCAGATTCGATTAAATTGGAGTGCTTAATTGGTTCTCGTGAAAACAGAATAAGAGGATCTATAGTCGGGTTCTGTTGATTGGCATGGAGGAGTTACATGGAGTATTAAGAGTGTATCGATGGTAAGGGTCCTATCCTACCGTCAGGAACGAGTTTGGTAAGAGTTTTAACAACTCAGCAGACGTGTAGAAAGAAAAGAAGTAAATATAGGAAGATTTTGATACATCTCGACAAACAAGGGACGGTGAGTAAGTTTTGGTTTGTTTCTGGTAAATTCGTGGAAGTTTAGGAAAGAATATCTCCTCTGGATTTTAGGGATTCGATCCCGTGATATCAAAGAAGAGTTTGTACAAGATGTATAACCGATTCTATCCAGTTTGGGAGTGTATCGACGGCTGCATACGCGTAAACAAGAAAAGAGAAGTCTGAAACTTACGAGGGAGGAGAAGAGAAATTATTGAAGATATTCTAGTGATATGTTTCACCTGTTGTGTATTTTGGGACTCAACAAGGGGTAGTTGAGAGTTGGGGGAGCCAACAGAAGGCTACAGAGATCAGCAGGAGAAGTTGCAGAGAAGGAGTTTCTGCTGGTACAGAAGAAGAAGCTGCAGAACATAAGACACACAGAAAAAGTCGCAGAGAAATATCGTTGTTCAACATTAGTACAAACATATCGTTTATAAACAGCAGTTACATTAGGTATTTAGCCAATATTCTTCTTTGTAACAGCGACGTCTGTAACATCATTACAGCGTTGCAAATCTCTTTGTTATACAATTTCTCCAAAAACACCTTTTTGAGCTATGGATTATTATTTTGAGCATGTTTTTGATATGAGGATCTAAACCCCAACACTGGGATGACGGAGAAATCCATATTTCATGCATGTGGTAATTATATTTAATTCTTTTTATGACTTTTTGCATTAATTTAATCGTTTTATGATTTTTCTTAATTAGTTGTGAAGTCGTATGATGATGTATGCTTGGTCTAACTGCTTTTGATGCATCATGCTAGTGATTTACAGTTAATCTTTTTAAAATCTATCCTGGCAAAGAATTAGAGTCAACAAACAAGAGCTATAATTGTCTAAGAATTGATTTTTGAACCACATGATATGAGGTTTGGTGGAATCCTGAGTCTCAGTAATCTCTCGACATTGTGACCAACCTTGTGTATATATTTTCTTTATTTTTGTTGTTTTCTATTATTAAGTCTGAAATCGAGTCTACACAAGTCCGAGTTGAACGAACTTTATTTACCACTATAAAACTACATCATCCACACAGTGTGCTGTTTTTGCATGCCTTTGTTTACGTCAACCCCGTCAGCCGAAATGCCTAGCCGCAGATTTCGAGGATCATCACGAATTACGGGATATCTTTTATCTATATTTTTTCATGCTGCTGAGTCCGCCGGATGCCGTAAAACACCCTCTTCTTTCTTTCTGGTGTCGTGCCACAATAAATATTCAACAATTCTCTTTGATTGAAACAGCCGTTTCAGTCTTGGGATAATTGGGAAATACCACAAAACTTTTGCCGGAATTTTTTCATGCACCTCTTGGGTGGTGTCGTCAACTTTACATCTTGATTCCTCACAGGTGGGACACTTGATGTGATCCTTGTAATCCTTCCTATAGAGAATGCAGTCATTGATGTATACATGTATCTTTTTGTAACCTGAACCCAAATATCTCATCACCTTCTTAGCTTCATATGTACTTTTCATCATCTCATTTCCTGGAGGGAGCATGGATTTTAACAGTGGTGGAAGTTCATTAAAGAACTTTTCGGAAGCTCCGTGCTTGATCTTCAAGTTAAATAGTTCACACATTGCAGATATCTTTGTAAAATTGGCACATCCTTCATAGGGGTTTCCCAGCATATTTGAGTATCCGTTGCATCTTCTCAGAATCCTTTGAAAATTTATCTCCTAATAAAGCACTAACCATTTCTATAGTCGCTGCAGCATGTGTTGGTTCATCAGAGTGCGGACCGTCGATGCCATTACCATCCAGAAGTGTCCACCTTGATGACTCATCTCCTTCTCCGTGTTTAGTCCATACGAAATAATTTTGAATGAATCCAGAAGAATATAAATGAAACTTAACTTTACTTTCCTTGTGCACGTAGAGGTTGAGACATTTCACACATGGACATACTTTGCCTTTGTCGTATGGTTTTCGTTTCCCATTCGTAATATCCTGTTGGTATGTATGTGTAACAAACTTTATAAATGCATCGACTCCGTCTTGATAACGCCATTTGGTTCTATCGATATAAATCCAAGATTTATCCATTACTCTGGGATCCATTATGAATTTTCAGATACCTGGACGGAGAAAAAACTTGTCAACATCTTTTGAAAATGTTATTGTGGTCCGAATAAAACTACGAATTATCATTGCAAAGAGTAATACGTACACAAAGGGTAATCACAAATCACAATGTGAGTTCAGTTATCATATATGAATCATACAAATAATCAGAGGTTAGATACCTACATACAGTTGCATGTGAATACAATATTTACCCTACTATGACCATTAGAGTTACAATCTCAGTTAACAAAGCAGTACTGAAAAGAATTACTTACACGGTCGATCTGATTATTCCGCAAAGTAAAACTGACAGGGGAATATATGGTTTATACAGGAGATGAATCAGATGATCAAAGTAAACCACTTGTTTTGTTTTCTAAGGGGAGGTTGGAATATTTAAGAGTAGAAACATGAAATGGTTTAAGACGAGAGAGATGTACACAGAGGTTAAACGGAAATTTGGCAATATTTTTACTAATAAATAATTTGGAAAAATATTTAAGTGTATATCGTAAATAATTTGGCAAAATAGGAAGGTAAAGATCCTTCAATTTGCATGTTGCACGTTCTATGTTAAGAATTTTCTCAGTCAAATCTTGTTATCCTGCTGCATAATTTTCTTCTTTGACGGCTCTAAAAGACCGGAGTTAGATGCGATGCAATTAATATTCATTCCATCCTGAAGATTTTTTTTGTTCGTACCCGAATTCAGAAAATAAATCAAAATGATAGCTAAAAAGCGGAATACGTGTTGCTGCAGTTGTTATAACGATACTAAAGTAAAAAACTAACTTTGTAAAAAGTGGAGTACGTGTTGGTGCAGTTGAAAAATAAAATGGTAAGAACTGGAAGAAGCTATGGCCCTAATTAGAATTAAGTGAACTAAAACACATTACTCTATTTGCATGTTCTGTCAAATTAGAATTAATATCTAAAACCAAAGCTTGATTCATCCAATTAACATAATAGGTTTGATAATTGATGGATTTCATTAAAGTCTCACAATATGATTCAAAGATAACATGATTAAAGTTCTTAGAGGGTGCCAGAGTAACAGCTGCCAGCATAGCCTTACATTCCATCTCCTCAGATTCAACTCCTATCTTCATTCCTCCATTGAAACATTGTCCTTGCATTCGGATGCAGCTACCTGCACAATTCCTCACTATTGCCCTATTCCACGTTGTAATGAATCTGACTTAAAGAAGCATAAAAATTTATTTTCAGATAAACATTATCAGGAGGTCTCCATCTTAGCACCTGCACAAACCCATTAGTAGAAGAAACAAGATTAGTTCCAGGAGACACAAGTTTATTAATGCCATCTATTGACATTGTCCTATTTGGAGTTGTGTTCTGAAAAATCTTTGAACATCAAATAGTCCAAGCTGATGCTTAAAAAAAACAGTCCAAACTGAAACCATTAGCAATTTATTAAACACATGTCTAGTAATTCCTGCACCAAAGGTAACATTGATATTTAAAACCAACCAAATAGATCTAGCATAACCACATTCAAGGAATAGGTGAGTACTGTATTCCACATGATGATTACATAAACTACAATGCAATTCAATATCATTTCCATATCTAGCTAGTTTATCTTTTGTTGGTACTATATCTTTTAACACTTCCAAACAAATAATTTAACTTCCACAAAGCTTTCCATACCTATGGAAAATTAGAATTAGTACCTGCAAGAGTATTAGATGGACTAGACAACACATTATAGACACTCTTAACATAGAATTGGTCTTTCCTATCTGGAAGCCAAATAAGAGTATGAAGTCCGATTCACCCACCATTGAGTTCTGGTGGTACTCCTTAGCTGGTGGTACTCCGAAAATATGAATACTATGAAGTAAACGATTTCATCAAATGTGAATGCTTCCCCCTTTTCCTCTAAGTAGCGCGCTTTCATGGCTTTCTGCTACAAAAGCAACACATAAACTTATTTGGTTACATATAAATTGAAAAAAGTATTGTGCCAAATAAACCATAAAGATACGTACAAGTTGTAGAGGGGACAAGATAAGGTGGCTTGCGTGTGATATCCGGTGTTTGATTTTAAAAAAACCCAGCTACCGCATCTAGGATGATGTTGTGCCTATCCTTGATTTGTTTAACACTTCTTCTTTTCGGGTTCCCATAATCTTGGCTAAATTTGTTATGTATCTTCGCCCAATAGGTCTCGGTCGAGGAGTGATCTAGAACTCGACTTTCGGCTGCCCATGCTTTGGTGATTGCCAAATCTTCCGCGGAATCAAACGATGCCATTTTTTGTATGTGGAGGTAGGGAATGAGTAGGTTCTCTAATAGGCTACAAGTGGAGTGCATGTGCGTTGCTAGTCAAACAACGAGTTTCAAATACGCCTTCTTCTCTGTTAAACCAATTGCTTAGCATGATAGAACACCGTTGCGAAGTGAAGAAAAACAAAATCGAGAGAATACAACAACATATTCTCCTTTCCGGCTCTATAACAACGCCGGCTTAATTTACAATGCAACTTTTACTCCTTACATCAACAAAAGCTAATTCCTAAATCCATAAAAAAAATACTAGTAACAAAAATTAACTCAACCTAAACCAAATTCCACAATTTCCGTCACAAAATTCACACAAAACATCAATTGTTTCAACCAATTAATACTATCTAACAAAAATCAATAAAGAAATCATAAGGAAACGTGATCATCCATGTGAACCCAAACCCAAAATTACAATCTTATTATTAGAATTTATTAGAGAATGCTCAAGATGAACTCTCTCTAAATTGGTTTACGATCATAAAAAAATGAAATACCTGAACAAAACAAAAGAAACCCTAAAAATATGATGTGCTTTCACAATTTCCATCACAGATAAGATATAGAATCCTATCCAAGATCATAAAAAACTCCTAAAATTGACAGAACCCTAGGTTTACAGAATATAGTAGAAAACAATTTAGTTTTAGGAAATGTATATACCTGAAACCCTAGCGATAGTGATTTCAAATTAAGAACAACCCATCCCCCATTCATGAAATTAAACAAGTAAGTTCGAATTTAATCTGATAAGAGAAGTATATAATTTTTTTTTCTTCTATTTCATTACCTAGGGTTTCTCTATTTTACCTCTTCCAGTCTTTCTGTCGCGCAAGTAAGAGAAGGAAATAACTATTTTTTATTTCTTTTTTCTCTAGTTATTAAAGCTACTTTAATTAACCAAAATGCCATTTTACCTAGGTTTATCACGTCATTATGACATAATGGGCTAGAATAGATGCCATTTAGACTAGGAAACGTGTTCGATTAAGTCTTTATCTTTGGAATAGGCGTGACCCTACAAGAATTTATAGTTTATTCCTGATAGAGTAGTTTATTAGGGGATTAACAGGGAAACCAAAGAGTCGGAGAGAAATTTGCAGAGGAAGACTACTGTTTACTGAATTTTTCTAAATCAAATCAATCAAAATGGCTGGTGATGATGATCAACACAGACGAAAGGGTAAAGCCCCATGACTGAAGAGCAACTATTGAAAGAGTTGGAAGAGAAAGAAAGACGAGAAAGGTTATCAGCCACTATGCAGATGATTGGGCAGATGGCCAAGGATGATCTAGAGAAAGTACAAAAGAGAGTAAGTGACTTGTTGTATGATATTGAACTCGATCCTCTCTGGGAAGAAATGGATGCTGCAATGAATGAAAACAAAGCAGAAGAGAAACCAGTTGAAAAATCGGTAGAGAAACCGGTACAGATTTTGCAAAAGAAGCGTCATCATGATTTTTTCATAGATGAAGAAGAGGAGGAAAAATTCTGGGAAGTGCAGGGTAAAAACATGAGGTTGGCTGAAATGGCAGTAATGGAGAAAGAATATGGGCCGCATGACAGTGATGCAACTTCTTCCGAAGATGAAGAGCCTGTTGTTTTTGTTGATCATCGAAGTGATACGCATACTTTTTCTGTCCTAGAAGAGATAATTAAGGAATTTAGCGAAGATGAGAGATTTGGGATTAATGATGCGTTGTTGGCCCAAAAGACGGATTCCGAAGCGGACGATGCATATGAAGAGGAGGGGGAAGAGGGGTTTGATGAGGAGGAAGAGGGGTATGATGAGGAAGAAGAGGGGTCTGGTGAGGAGGAAGAAGGGTCTGATGAGGAGGAAGATGAATCTGATGATTCTGATTCCGAGTGATGGGTATGAAAATGAGTAAGCCTTATCGACATTTGAATTATTGTGTAGAGAGATGGTAGATTTTGGGGTAACTGCTCCAATGGAAATGATGACATAATGTTAAAAAATGGTTAAGAAATAGATATTATCATCAAAGTACAAAGAAGAATTCAAATGGAGAGGGGTCTAATACAAATGGTAAGTCACTAAATTATGTGTTTCATTTTTGGTCTGGAAATGAAGACTGAAAATGCAGGGTAATGTTATGTTTATTTTGCTTTTTTTTTTTTTTTTTTTTTTTTTTTTTTTTTGTATTTGGATTTTTTGTGGGTAAGATGGTGAAATACTTGTAAATGGGTATGTTTTAGTTTATGAACATGTAAGTGGATATGAAATGATGGTTTTGCTTCTAAATGTTGCTCAACACTGGATGAACAGAACAGTTGTAACTTTTTTAAATGCAATATGATGAAGTCAGCTTATTTATATTGTCCAACGATTGTGTGTTGATAATATTGGAGATGCAGGATGTATTCTAGAAACTATAACTACAATCAAAGAACTGGAACATGTACAAGACTAAAATGTATTGAAAACAAATGCATACTGAGAACAAGTCACTTTAGTGTTTCTGTATGCAGTATAATTCACTTGATGGAGAGGCATATACACACCTAGTCTTAATCTATAATCTGGTAAAGGGACAAATTACGAACATCCATATGTGTTTGATCTTTATATCTTGTGTCAAATACATGACTAACAAAAATTGGCTTGCGTTGGTTACGTGTATTCGACTTGAACATAACTGACATGAACACTACTTGGTGGAGCCTTATGCACACCTAATTTAATTCTACAATCTGACAGTAAATACAAATCACAAAGACTCTGAGATGCTTCTTCTCAAAACAGAATACAAGCTTTATTCACCAATGCTGACATCCTACAACCAAATACTATGTCTGAGTTTAAGATCATATGTCAACTGACATATAAAACTACTTGGTGGAGGCATAAATCATGCAATTGAGATGTCCATAGTCACCAAAACATTCTAAAAACAGGATACAATTGACAACAACATAATAAACCTAAAATCTGAAAGATAGAGATGTT
Organism: Papaver somniferum; assembly: GCF_003573695.1. Classification (NCBI taxonomy): domain Eukaryota; kingdom Viridiplantae; phylum Streptophyta; class Magnoliopsida; order Ranunculales; family Papaveraceae; genus Papaver; species Papaver somniferum. Next base: position 75,136,472 of record NC_039365.1, read on the forward strand.
CATAATCACCAAAACATTCTAAAAACATGATACAATTCACAGCAACATAATAAACCTAAAATCTGAAAGATAGAGATGTTCATAATCACCATCAGAAATTGTACCATTCAAAATCAGTAGTGTGTAACCTCCAATTTTTAAAATCATTAAACCCCCAAATGAATGAATGGGAAATACCTTAGATGAAGATGACCAAGATTTGCATTTCCAAAATTATGAATCATTATCAATACTTCTATGAGAGATCGATTAAACTTAAATCTAGGCCTGAATCGATATTTCACAGAAGAATCAATTGGTTCATTGTTGTTGATGAAGTTTTCTGCAGATGAATCTCCAAGAAACCCCCAAATGAATCTTATATGAAGATAACCCAGATTTGCATTTCCAAGATTATGAATCAGTTTCATTACTTCTATGAGAGATCGATTGAACTTAAGTCTATCCTTAAATCGATGTTTCACATAAGAGTTGATCGATTCTTTCGTTATTGTTGATGAAGTTTTATGCGGCTCAAATGAATGGAATTAGATGAAATGATAATGAGTTATGTCTCAGGCGCTGTTGACATAGTGTTGGTAGATTTTTGTGGCTCATTTGAGTTGTTGGTCAGGGACCAGGGTATTAAGATGTGGCATGATGCCTTAGCCAAACCATGCTGCAGTTCAAGATATGGCCCATCTGTTAACTAATTAAAATTAAATAAATATACACAATTGTGCAGGGACCTATTATGTTTGACCAATTTTTGATTAATTGTTGGTCACTTGGTGAGGTACTTGAGATATGGCACGATACATGAGACAAACTTGTGAACCCTGGTGAACCATAATGCTACAGTTATGGCCTTCAAAATTAGGTAACCGCCTCGTTTTACTCTTAAAGATAACGCTGTGTGCAATTAAGAGATGAGACGGGTCTGGAAAGGACAATAATGATGTATTTTGAAAAATTGCGTCTCGAGACTGAAGAGGCGTGGTCTGCCAAGGGACTAGAAGTTTAGCACCATGCGCCATAAATGGACATTTATGGTTAATCTAACCACTCCACAAAAGGATGAGAAACTGATATACTTGCAATTACTCTTAATCAAACCAAAAGAATAAAGAAAATTTGCAGAGATAAGAAGATTAAGAGATGGCTGAACTAAACCAACCTGCAGTTCAAGATGTTGTTGAAAATCAATGACAAGCATTAGAAAATGCAAAACAAGCAACTCATGCATTAACAAGTGAAGAGGCTGAGAGATTGATTTCTTATTTAGAACAAGAAATTCCAAATAAGAGGATGCAGGAAGAAGAAAATAGGAGACAGGAAGAATTTGATAGGCAAAGGATTGGGAACGAAGAAGAGTACCAGTTTTGGATCAGAAAATATGAGGCAAGATGTGCAAGGAAGAGGAGAGAAAGGCAAGAAAGGCTATAGAGACTTGAACGTCATTGGATTAAGACAAGAAGTTCCACAGAAAGTGAAAGTAATGAGGAAGGTGGAGAAGCAGTAAAATTTGATGAGGATGATAGTAGCAGTGTATCTACTGATCCAGAAAAAGAGCCTCGAGAGAGAAGAAGATAGGAGATAGATGATGCAGAAATGTATCTACTCTATTTGGCAGAGAAAGCTCAACCCAGGATATTTGCTCGTACCATGTCTGAACCCCTGAACGTGGATTCAGACGGTAAGGAGATACCAGGGATGGATGTAGATGGAAATCCTATTGCAGCAGAGGTTCAGGAAGAATAAAATGAAGGATCATAAGATGATAAGAATGGAGGTTATGGTCCTGCAGCTTCTACCAGCACTGATAGCGGCGTAGACTTCTCCTATGAAGAAGAGGAGGGATTTAACACCGACGATGACGATGATCAGTGGTGATCATCTGAAGAGCATTGGGAAAATCTTGTGAGGAAGACTTAGGAGGATTGCATTCCTTGAAGTCTTAAGATCATCTTCGTGAAAATTCACAAAGATTTTCCTAATGTGTGTAGTTGTTGGTGTTGTTGGAACTGAAGGAGAGGTCTAGTATTCTGTTATACATCTTTTAATGCATGGTAAGTGTTTTTTTTTTTTGGGTTTTCTATTTCAGTACAAGGTTTGATCTTGTAAAGGTGTTATTTTGCTGTTGACAAAGATCAAACTCAATAGTTGTAGTGGTAGGTTTTTTGCTGGTACTTGTTATGGAGGTTATGTAAGTGCAACATGCATAATCAGGTAATTTTGCTTGTCGGATGGCATCGGAGTTGATTGTTCAGGTGTAAGTCGAACTGGAATTGGTAGTGTGTTTAGTTTTTTTTCTTATGGGTTTGATTGTTGAACTGGTGTTGGCCATAAATTTTTCTGTAAATGTAACTACTTAGTAATTAGCGGTCTGATCTGTAATGGTGATGGTGTTTGTAAATGTGGTTAATGAAATTGCAATTGTTTCTTTTTTCGGTTTCTCTTTGTGATTTCTAATGAAAGGAACAATGGTATGTTAAACTGTGGTATGTTGAAACAAAATAGGCATTATTCTCTATCCAGTCTAATTCACTTGATGGAGAGGCATATACACACCTAGACTAAATCTACAATATGGCGAAATATAGAGATGTTCATACTTCATAATCACCATAAGAAATTGTACCATTCAATAAATATACACAAGAGTGTTGATTTTATTTTGCTTATTGACCTTATTTGTTTGACCTATTATGTTTGACCATTTTTTTATTTTAATTGTTGGTCAGGGACTTGAGACATGGCATGACACATGAGCCAAACCATGTTGTAGTTCAAGATATGGCCCATCTGTTAACTAATTAATCAATTATGTCAGGAATACACTAGTGTTCTGATTAATCAAATCAAGATATTGCAATACACCAGCGTCACATAATGCCTGTCAACAGGTGCTGGCTCTTCCGGATCTGCAAACGCGTAAACCCTGGTAAACCGTGCATGATCAACAAGTGCTGGTGTCTATGAATTTTGAAAAAAATCAATTATGATTGTAGTAATAATGTAGTAGGAAAAATTGCGTATGAAATTCAATAAGGAAGGATTATTTTGTTAAATAAGGAAGGTAAAATTTTAATTTTAACAAGTGTACTATCTCATTGACATGAATGCTTAAAATGTCAGGATATTTAGAGATTTCTTTATGGTTTCAGCAAGATTATATGAGTCTAATTAGAAATGACAATCAATAGTCTAATCCTACAATCCTAATGCAATATTTTTCTGCTGGGTCTCGCAAAATCCGCAAAATCGCACTTTCCATATATCACCTTGATTTTCGTTTGTTATATTCATGGTAAACATAACCCACCCACTATATTTAGATTTGCATACTAGATATGTATAGAAAAAAAACACACTATATTTAGCTAGATTTGGAACCTAGAAATAAGAAATTAGATACCTCGTTCATAAGTAAAAGAAAGAAGGAATTGAGAGGATGATTTGTAATGAGAAATGTGTTGTTCCGGCCAATGGTCTTGTTAATAATGATCCTCCTCCTCCGAAGGGCTTTGCTTCATGGGATGACTTTGTGGAAAGCATTGGTGATATACTAGAAGAGTATTTCGATGAAGAATAAGAATTAGTTCATATTAAGAAAATGATCCATGTTGAAAATGATCCTCCTCCTAAGGGTTTTTCTTCTTGGGATGCATTTGAGAAAAGTTGTGGTGAACATTTGGATAATGATTACAATGAATAAGAACATGGGAAGCCGCCAAGACAAGCAAATTTATGGCTGGGCACTCGACATTGATTAAATTCAAGTTTTTTACGTTATTTTTAGTATGCTAATTTTATTAATGTGTAAGCAAAATTATGTAGCAGTCAAAGGCCTACTATTCAATTGTTCTCTCAGTTCTGATTTTTTTTTGGTTAAGTTTGTCAGATTTGACATTGCAATTTATGAAAAATTTGGATATATTTTTCAACTCTGATACAAGACTCAATATATAATCCCCATCATATTCATGATCCTATCACTTTAACAGCAAAGCCACAAAAAAATCATGGTTAACCCTAACTCTTCAGATCCAAATTTCTAAACCAAGCCTCCTTAAACACATTACTCGTTCATTCTGTTTTGTCAAAAGATTGATACCCCAACAGATGAACAATGGACAAAAATTAAACAACATATGCACTTGGAATCTAAAGAAAATATTGCATCCGTAAATATTAAGCATTCACAAAAAGTATACTTCCAAGCAGCTTTACAAACAGACTAATTAAACATCCGAAAAAAAAAGATACACTAATAACAAATATATATATATAACTAAACAAAAGATGATGGATCAAGATGTGATTGAATACCATTCTTGCATAGCAGAACCATGAAAACAGAGGACTAGATCAGTTAGAATCCCCTTCTTCTTCACTGTTGTTGTCGACAATCGTAACCACATCTTTGTATGGCCAATCATCATCATCATCATCAACATCATCATCGTCTTCATCTTCATCCTCAAGCACTGGCCCAAACCAAAAGAAGTGTTCTGGATCATCAACATCATCATCATCCTCCTCCTCATCATCATACTCAGAATCATAGTCATATCCTCTTCATCGTCCTCCTCTTCTTCATCGTCAACAACATCATAATCATCATCCTCTTCGTCTCTAAAACAAGGAACAACCTTGCAACCAAAATAACCAACAATATCTCTGTCTTCATCAAGAAGAAGAAATCAGAAGGAAGTTACTACTAGAGCAGTCATTTTTTTCTGGTTTGATACTAAAACTTTCAGTTTTTGATACTGAAACCCTAGGTTCAGTTTAGAGAGAGACTTGGAAAAGAAAAGGCCGAGTAGTACTTTCCTAGTCTCCCTTGCTCGTGTTTTATACCGTGACACATGTTTTCACTTTAATATTCAACCTCTATCTTAGCCACGTACAAGCATGATAACTTGGCTAGTGAACAAGTATAACTTTGGAAAATAAATAAATACAGTATAATAATATAAAATAAAAAAATTGGGTGGAAAATTAACATCAAGGAATTTAACTTGGAAGAAATATAAATTGGTTTACAAGCTCGTCCAAGAGTGACGTCGGTAAAAATGGAAAATTAGTATTAAGCAATTTGTCTCGGTGGAAATACTCCCCAAAAATTTAGATTTGGACGAAAAATTCTTGCTAAGATCGTGACATCGAAATAAATAAATATTGGTTTAGAAGCTCGTCCAAGAGTGATATCGGTAAAAATTAAAAATTACCATAGATCGTGACATCGAAATATAAATATGTTTACAAGCTCGTCCATGAGTGACATCGGTAAAAATAGAAAATCAAATCAATTTATCTCGGTGAAAATACTCCCCGAAAACTTAGATTTGGATGAAATTTACTTGCTAAGATATCGTGACATCGAAATAAAAAATCAGGGGTTTAGAAGCTTGTCCAAGAGTGACATCGGTAAAAATGGAAAATTACCATCAATCAATTTATTTTGGTGGAGATATTCCCCGTAAACTTAGATTTGGATGATAAATACTTCTAAGATCGTGACATAGAAATATAAATTGGTTTACAAGCTCGTTTATGAGTAACATCGGTAAAAATAGAAAATTAAATCAATTTATCTCGGTGAAAATACTCCCCGGAAACTTAGATTTGGATGAAATATACTTGCTAAGATATCGTGACATCGAAATAAAAATCAGGGGTTTAGAAGCTTGTCCAAGAGTGACATCGGTAAAAATGGAAAATTACCATCAATCAATTTATCTTGGTGGAGATATTCCCCGTAAACTTAGATTTGGACGATAAAGATCGTGACATCAAATTAAAAATTGGTTTACAAGCTTGTTGATCAAGAGTGACATCGGGAAAAATGGAAAATTACCATTAATCAATTTATCTTGGTGGAAATACTCTCGGAAACTTAGATTTGGATGAACTATACTCTCTAAAATAGTGACATCGAAATAAAAATTGGTTTAGCTGAATAAGCCATGTCCAAGAGTGACACTGGTAAAAATCTTGGATATCGAGTCTTGTCGACGAAGCCAATCATAGTCGTTCGTGAATTTATAATGCCGACCAATCAAAAAACTAGTTACACCTGATAACCTAACATCCCTAAACATCCTTGCCAATATTTTCTGTTCATCGGTCCGATACGACCAATAATGCGATATTATCAGATATTCATATGTATGTATCACTGATATTTTATGCTTCGTCCAGATTAAAGGCACATACATGATAAAATCATATATTATCGGCCAGTATTTTAAACAATAAATACTGATCAGTTCTTTTAATACAAATTTAATTGTAAGAGCTAGCTAGAATTGTTTCTAAGAATATGAACTGGGATTTTAATCAAAAAATTTTCACCAAAAAGCATTTATGATCTTCCAAGGCACTAGCTAGTACTATATCAATAATTTATTATTTTGCTTCTAAGAATATGTGAATTGGGAGTAAAATAGCGGAAATGCTATTCACAGCTCTATAAAAACACACTACTCACAGCTCAACAACATCTGAACCCCACGTCTATTAAATGGTGAACCCTTTTACCCATCTGTGGACCCCTCCTTAACAACTCTGAACCAATACCCTCTCAACATCTAGCATTAAGATCTAAATAGAGCTGTGAAGGAGTGATGAATAACATTTCCGGTAAAATAGTGCAATGTAGTTGACTAAGTAGTAAAGAAAAGATACTACTATATCCAGGGCACTAGTAACAAAGGAATTAGCTAGTACAATAATAAGTACACCACTTTGCAGTGGTAGTTTTTTTTTACCTTTGATCATTTCTACTTTAACAATTTGTGTAGAATATTCTAGTGGGACCCTGTCCTAAATACCAGCCCTATCAATAAATACTAGGAGTATATGTATGGAACATTCCTATGATTGATTTTTGGATTTTAGGGGTACATTCTTATGGTAGTTGTACTTTGGACTTCTTGTTATTTGTGACTGATAGAGAAGTATTATAACAAGACCCTGTATTATGTACCCCACAAGATCTGATAACTTTTGGTCTTATCAAAAACAATGAAAAGTTGGTATAGCCTTCTCACACTTATTTTTTAATTTACTTTTTTTTGGTAACAAGATATAAAGCAGAGAAAGAAAACAACCTAACTATATGCTTCTCACACTTTTGACTACCTAAACAAGTATTATTCTTAAATGTAGCAGTATCTTTGATCGGAGCAATAGAGCTTTTTTTTTTTTTGAATTTATTAACATTTTATTTCTGGTAAAATTTGGGACCATATTATTTGGAAATATATATATTACCTTAGATAAAAGTGGTTGATTGTATGGAGTAATTTGCTCTTAACAGGGTTACTGATAGGGTTACGTGTGTTACCAGACCTTGTGTAGTATATTCTTTCCTTCAAAAGCAGTATTTTGTCAATCACCATGCTACTGCTTTTGTCAATCATAATTACGCTTCAGTTTCTCATATTTCACTTCTACTGATCTACGCAATCACAATGAGTATCTTATTTTTTGTGCGCATGCAAAAGAAGAAGATCTAGGTAGCCATAATGAGTATCTTGTTTCTTTTTTGGGTACATGCAAAAGAAAAGATAGATCTTTTCATTATTCCTCTCCTTCTGTTTTGCCAAATACCAATATAGAGAAGATTATTTTTTGTTTCTAAAATGTCTGTCACATTGGGTTGGCTTGACCCAAATTTGGCATTGGTGCTAAGATCCCTTGTGGTCCAGTCTTTCCATAAATTATTGCTATATTTATTCCATTTTGGTTGTGTCTAAATTAAAATTAAAATCTGATAACTATCATAAGGGCTTATGTTATGTTATATAAGGTATATTACGGAACACTGAATTGTGTTGACTCGACGAGTAAATTAAAATTGATTGATTAACAAACAAATATCAAGAAAAGAATTTGAACACAATGAGCATATATTAAAGAACCAATATTTCTATAATTCATTCTAAAACTAAACGAAGCAAAATAATACCAACATCCTAAATAATTTTTCTTAAAAAATTAATCAAAATAAATAATTTCTAAAAACAAAAACCACGTTATTCGAAAGTTTCTTTGATAATCTGCTCAACTAAAACCATCACATCTGGATCTGGTACTCGTGTTGCAGCGTTAGCAGGATGTGCTGGAACTTCAAGTACCTTTTCTTCTAGAGGTGTCTCCTTGGGTATTTCTGGTGTGCCAAACACAGTTTCACCAACATGATCATTCGAAAGAATGGGAGCATGGACACCATCCATTTCAACAGAAGCAGAAGCAGGAAGAGTAAGATTGTCAACCTGAGCTTGAACTTCATATAACAAGGGCACGTCAGGAACCTTACACACGCCATCAATAGTTATGGTGATCATTAGCTTTCTTGGTACAACCATAACTATCTTTGGAATTGTTCTAACCCTCTCGGTATCGTTCTTATTAGAACTCATTTTTCTATCTTTTATGATGGTGTGGTTTGTACGACCTCTTTAATAATATATATTATATATATATTAGAAAAACCCTAAAAAAAATTTAGGTTAGGAGCATTATCTCCAATTACCTAATTTAGTTGTATTCCGCATATCACTCTCAAGTAAACAAAATATAACAATTTCCATATCGATAAATATATGCTCATATACGCGTACAAAACCACATTGATTTTAGTATATATATAATTTATCTAAATGCGGAAAAATCCATATTGATAAATATATGCTCTTATACGCATACAACACCACATTGATTTTAGTATATATATGATTTATCTAAAAACGGAAAAATAGCACGAAAAAATTAGTAAACACAAAGCCATTCGCAAGAATTCCCTCCATCCAAGCGCTACAACCATGCCCAAATTCTCTTATGGCTTTCGTATATTGGTCAACACCATAAATTACAGCTATGATTGGCAATAGCAATATGCATTGGGATCATTTTTTTTCCTTCAAAAGATTAATATACTATGTCATAACCCTAATTTCTTGTCTTCAAAAGATTAATATACTATCCTAATTTTTAAATTTGCAATGGACACATAAATAGAATGTTGATAAACTGGAATAAATCGCACACAAACACGTGAAAATCAGTTTCTTGTTTGGATCATCAATTTTTAAAGAAGGCATGTTGATTAAGGATGCGACCATTGGGCAAACGGTGTAATGGTTCGCACCCCTTCGTATTATGGGGTATATTAACCGAATAGATTTTGAAACACCAAAAGACGTGAAAATTCCAACAGGTGTGTTGTGTGGGGACACATATTGCATCCATTGGATGTCTATATAAGCTTCACTCGTATCTTCTAATAACATTCAACAAAAACGAAATCCTAAATGCTTCTACATTTGAAAAAAAAATATTTCACCAGTAATAGTAATGGAAATATTTCCGGATTTAACTCCCGAGATACTACACCTCCTCCCAAGTACATAAAGTATTTTGGCAAACAAATGTGTATGCAAAGAGTGGAATTCTGTCCTTGTGGACAAAAGAATTGGACTCCTATTCGGTTTCACTCGAAAAGAGAGAGAAGAAAAATTTACGAAACTCTTCTACAGAGAAAAAATTGAGGAGGAATATTACTACACGATGATGGGAGATTTCTATCCGATGTTATTTGGAAACAATAGTACCTGGAATGTTATCCAATCCTATGATGAAAACATGTAACACCCAATCGTTGGATCTTGTAATGGTCTGGTATATTTTTATGTTTCACACCACGGCATACAAGATCCTATTTATATTATGAATCCAACAAAGGGTGAGCACCTCCATCTGCCACAAATATGCGATCCAACACCAACGCCACAAATTAGCTGGGATCGACGATACGTCGTAGGGGGTTTCGGCTATTATGAACATACCGGTGAATACAAAGTAGTTTGAATTCAAGTGGACGGTAAAGTGAACGTACACACTCTAGGCGACAACAAGGGATGAAGGAACATCAGAGATTTTCTTTTTACTTTTTGGGATTCAGGTGTGTACGCACATGGTTGTATTTTTTGGATAAATCATTATTTTTATGACAATATTCAGATAGTATCTTTCAATTTGGATAATGAGACATTCCAGTCACATTCTCCTCCCCCGCATCATATTTATGAGAATGGTGGTTTCACTACTCCAAGATTTGGAATGGTCTTGTCTGGAGATCGCCTTTTATTTTACAACATTCACGATATTTATGATCTCCGGATTGATTTTTGGGCACACATTTCCGACAATGCTATTCATGCACGGGCACCCGGTGTAGAATGGAATTGGGAACTTAAGAGGAGCATTATCGTGAAAGAGCCTTTGAATCTATGGTGGCCGCCTTATAAGCTGGTAGCCTTGGGAAAGAACAACGACATCTTATTGAAAAACAACCGTTGTTTAGCACGTTATAATGAACTCACCAGAACTTTGACAAAAATATAGGAGATAAGTTAGCCGGTAAAGATTAGAGTTATTCCTCACATGAGGAGCGCCGTCTCGTTGAGGAATTTTGGAGGATAATCGGAAACATGTACTGACGATGTCCATGACACAAACATATTCCTTGTGTAGTGTTTTTTTATTTATTAGAGTAATGTAGTTTGGTGTTCAATATATATTTAATAGTACTATTTCTCATCTTTGATTTTTTTTCGTATCTTGTCTAGACTAAAAGTTGTTTTGAAATTTGAAGAATCGGACTTGGTCTTATTTTGGGTAATAATGGTTAGTATTTTATTTAATGGAGTTAATGCTTTTAAACATATTCCCGACGAGTTTAGAGGGGGACTTTCTTTTTATGGTGGTCTTATGGTGGTCAATTTGGTATAGAGGGAGGAATTTCTCTATTTCAGTTGTATTTATGGTTATAAATTTTGCGAATCTATAGGGAGACATAAAAGTAAATTCGAGAAAGAAAAAGAAAAATGTAAAAAGAAGTGAGAATTTGAGATGCAAAAGGTATAAGTGATTGATAGATAAATCAATGGTGATATTCTTGAAAATGCACACGAATGAAAAAGATTTTGTAACTGATGGGGGATTTGTGAAGTCGAAAAAAAAATATTGATTACGTGACTAATCAGGATTCTTTTGGTAGACGAATTATAGATTTGAAACTGGTGTTTGACACCAAAACAAAAAACCAGAACATAAATGGGAAAAACAAATTAGATACATGTAACACATCATTTTAACTTCCAGAATTGTGTTATTACGTCTTTTTTATTAATAAATAACTAAGAAATATAAGAAATACTGATCAATAATAAACCTATTTTGGAAATCTAGTCTCTTTTTGAATCATGAACTTTAAATGCCACGTCCTAGTCGTTAATATCACGAAACAATTGATCGTGAAGCCGATCAACTCGCTCTTGAAGTATATTCACCTGTTGTTGGAGACCAAAAATATCACGATCAAAGGGACAACAACATATGCTCTCCCTATACACCAATTCCACATAATGCTCGTCGACAGAAAATGCATTAATCTCAAGCGCCAATAATCTGCATGCTTCCTCATGCATATTATGAACACGCCGATTCTAGGATGAAGAACTCGTACATCGTAGTCTGAGATCTTAAAAAATATTTCACCAGTAATAGTGATGGATATGTTGCCGGAATTAACTAACGAGATACTACAAAACCTCCGAACTGCAGAAAGCATTTTAGCAAGCAAATGTGTTTCCAAAGAGTGGAATACTATCCTCGGGGACAAAAGAATTGGACTCCTTTTTGGTGTCACACCAATAATAGGGAAAGAAGTTACTCAACTCTTTTATAGATAGGAAGATTTCAGCCCGATCATAATAGCCAACAATCATGACGCCCCCAATGATGGAACCCATGAAGATTTGAGTAAGTTGCACCCAATAGTTGGATCTTGCAATGGTCTGGTATGTTTTTTTGTTTCACACCACGACATACAAGATCCTGTATATGTTATGAATCCAGAAACTGGTGAGCACCTACATCTGCCACAACTATGCATCCCGATTACACGAGATCAAGTACTTTCGTGGTATCCACGATACAATGTACTTGGGGTTTTCGGCTACTGTCAGCGTACCAATGAGTACAAGGTTTTTCGAATTCACATGGATGGTAAAGTTCAAATACACACTCTAGGAGACAAGAAGGGATGAAGTAACATAACAGAGTAGATTCCTTATACTTTTCGGAGTTCAGGTGTGTACGCATATGGTTGTATTTTTTGGAAGGATTGTTGTCAGTGGGATGGTGGCATAGTTTCTTTCAATTTGGACACTGAGACATTTCATCAACATTCGCGACCCCCGCATCATATTCCTGGGAGTAAATTCCCATCACTTGGGATGGTTATTTTAGGAGTTCGCCTTTTATTTTACTACATCCATGAGGCCTATGATGAGGGGATTAATCATCCGCGGATAGATTCCTGGGCACCCATTTCCAAAAAAAAAATATTCATACATGGGCACCTGGCGGGGAATGGAATTGGAATCATAAGATAAGCATTTTCTTGGAAAAGGATGAGGATGAAGGGTGGCTGACCTATTACCTGATAGCTTTTGGAAAAAACAAGGACCTCTTATTGTGGCAGAAAGGGCGTTTATTGCGTTACAATGCACTCACCAGAACTTGGACGGAAATTTGGGGACTCTACTGTGCGAAACAAGCAGGGTTGCAATTATTCCTCATATGAGGAGCGCTGTCTCGTTGAAGAATTTTGGTGGACAATCGGAAACATGTATTCATGATGTCCATGCCACTAACACATTCCTTGGATTATCTATGTAGCTTCTTTTTTTTTCTTGTAGTTGTGTTGTTTTTTTTTTTTGGT